>NC_021165.2:20054699-20135405 GCF_000331145.2 Cicer arietinum
TAGATAGAATATTCAATCAACATAAATTTATGTAGGAGGCAACTATGACACTTGTTCAATGTCTGATGGTTTTGCTGCTGAATTCCATGTGAGTGAAATAAGAGACAAGTTCAATGTTTGATTATTAGCTACGTCCGTTCTCGATTTTTTATCATTAAATTTTTTCCTTTTTCTTCTAAAATTTCATTCTTTTAAAAAAATTAAAATATAATTAATGATATTTATTTTATAATCTCTAAAAATTAAAAAAAAAATATATTAAATAATTTTTTTACTTAATAAATAATAATAAAAAATAAACTAATTTAAATTTATTATTTTCATAGGTCTAACTTTAAAACAATTAAAATTTAAAAATTGAGGAAGTACTTGCGTAAAAAAGGGAACAGGTTACTTTCGTTTTGATTCCTTATTAACCACCCCAACGAGAAAGGATTCTCATGATCTATCTATAGTGATTCAATCTCAAACAAAAATAATGGTAGTGACACAGATCATTTGCTGAGACAATTATTAAGAAAGTGAAAAATAAAATACCGAGAAATTTGTGAAGCTTTGTAAGGTTAATATTGTCTTACTTCACATAACACAACACTTATCTAGTAATTTAATTATTTATTGTTATATTAATTTTCTTGTTTTCAAATGTAATAAATAAATAAAAGGAGCTTTTTTTTTAATTAAAAAAATATTTTTTAAGTATATTCAACATCTTTTCAATATACAAATTATAATTTGAATATTTTCGGTCAACATAAATATTTGTATGTTCTAAAAATGAATGTTGTTAATACGTATTAAAATACATAAATAAAATTAATTTATTTCGGTCAAGTGCGACTCAATTGCCTCAATTGCACCAAATAAAATTAAATTATTACTTATTACCATTTGATTGTAGAAAAAAAAAATTGTATAAGTAAAGTTAACATTCATATTTTAAAAAAAAGTATTAGTATATATAATGACAAATAATTAATAAATTTTTTCGTACATTTTTTTCTTTTATAATTTTTATTCATTCAGTAAACCTTTTCTTTCTTCCACACAATATCTTTTCTTTTTTTATTAATTTTAATCTTTTTTTTTCTTTTTGAAACTTTAATCTTTTTTCTTATTTTTATATTTGATTTATATCTCTAATTTTTCAAGTTGGCTGCCATATCACTATTAAGATATTCATCAAAGTTCATACTAGATATATATTCTTATAAAAATATAAAGCGAGAGTATGATACTCTAGTGTAAGGTAGAGAATATTTTAGGATTGATCAAAAAATCTATAAAAACAATCTAATTATATTTGTTTCACTTCATTGACATTTTTATTTTAATTCTTTCAATATACCAATTTCCATTAATTGTATCTAGAGTAAATATTATATAAAATTTCAAAATATATAATATAATATTTTATATTATTATATTATAAAGTTATAAAATAATTTCTTCTTTTTATTTTTTAATTTAATTTCATTTTATTTTGTTTTTTCTTCCTTATGCGAACAATATTAGTAATCACATTTTGATAATATGGTAAACTTATGAAATAATTTCTTATTTTTATTTTCTAATTTAATTTTGTTTTGTTTTTTACCTTCTTATGCCGTTAGTGTTGGTAATCATATTATCATAACATGGTAATTTTGGGTTGACCTCAAATAGTTATTGAAATTTTAGATAAAGATAAATCGTTAGGAAAAATCGTTAAGAAGAACTTAAATTAAAATCATAATCGTAATAATTTTTAATCAAAATTTATTAATCTATCAGCGAACTACATATTACTAGGATACTAATTTTTTTTAGAAATCATATATATTTTTTTAATTTAAAATTGTTATAATATTTTATTAATAATAATATGATGAATACAATTAAAGATTTCAATAAAAATACGGAGACTAACTAAATATATGACTATCCTTATTAATGTAAAAAGTTAAAAAAAAAAATATACACGTCAAATCAAAATGAAGACTTTAAAGACATTTTCAAATGCTTTTTAAAATGAAAATAATTGTTATGTGGACACATACATCTTAATATATATTTATCAAAATAATATCTGGACACAAACAAAAATATATATTGTTAAATTATTTTAAAAACATTCATTATTTTTTTTTTCTTTTTCTTTTTATTGTGAGTGTGTTCAAATGTTCTTATCTATACAATAATTACTCTCAAAATAAAAACCATTTCCATATTTACAACAATCAAACTAGAAATACATTTTTATAGTCATGAAATCAATATAGCAACTATTAACTTCAACCTATCTTTTAGAAATCAATTTTTGTATTGCACAAAACAAAGTATTATCGGATTTTTTTAAAGTGAAATTTAAATTACGACCAGTATACTTATAATTCTTATTTTAAATAATATCTATAAAACATATATATATATATATATATATATATATTAAAGTCTAAATCAAACTCCTTCAAATATATTCTCATAAAAATAGAGTTATATATATTCTCACAAAAATAGAGTTGGTGTGGCAAAAATATAGACATATTTAAAAATTATTAATCTCTAATTAAAATATAAATATTATGAATTGAAATAAATAAAAAAGACAATAAAACAATTAAACCAGGACTTAAATGATTTTTGATGTGTATGATGACTTCCCTAATTACAATGATACAATATTTAAATGGAAAGTTTCCTTTATATAATTATTATGATTTTTCTAATTATAATAATCAAATCAAAATAATCCTTACATAAGTAAAAAAAAATTGTGAAATTTCGAATTTAAAATTTGAACACCCAATTACACAAACACAAAAATTGATTACAATTTTCAATATCATTCTCATGTTTTTTTTACCTAAAATCAATTTCAACAATCTAACTCAAAACCAGTAGACTAAAATTTCAACTTTTAGATAATAAGGAATTAAATGAGTTTTTAAATGGTAACTTTTCTATTAAATAAATTTAGCTTAAATGGTGGAATTCTTATAATTCCAATTTAATAATAGAACAAAATGATGACAAATACAATAACTCAATATTAAAAAAAAACATATAAGAGTTACAATTTTTTTTATATATAAAATTTATTATCATGATAAATTAGAATTAGTATTTAAATAGAAAAATTATAATTGCATGTCTATAATAAAAATAAAAATCATGATAATATTTTTTCCAAAAAATAAATGCTTATAAAAATTTATTGAAAGATAATATAATATTAGTGTATTAAAAATTTGTCCAGGAATAAAACAAAATAGATTAAAATAATTAATATTGATAACATAAATGGATTTGAAATATTAATAACACACATAATAATTTTTTAATTAAATAAAAAATAAAAAATAAAACATGTACATTTTTTATAATATGCTCTCAATATAATATATTAATAATAATAATAATAATAATAATAATAATAATAATAATAATAATAGCAATAATTTTAAGATTAAATTTACACAATCAAAATATGTACCCAATCAAATTCAAAAATTATAAGTCTATTAAGCAAATCAATTTTTTAAAAAAAATTAATGCATCAAGAAATATTAATTTTATGAAAACAATAATAATTCAAATTTTACATTAATTTAAAAAAATATTATCCAAAAATATCTAATTAATGAAGTAAATATTAAAAAATACAAAATTAATTACAACTTTTTTTTTGTTAACATGTTATAGGTATGAAGTTTGCAACATTGTTTAATGGTGATTAATTTGGGTCGAATTTCTGTATGCAAGATACATTACTTTAATGGAAAAAAAATTATTAAAATAAAAAATTTTACATTAAATTATAAACAAGTTATCTAAAATCATCTAAATAATGAAGTAAATATTATAACAATACAAAATAAGTTACATGATTTTTTTTTTACCATGGTATAGATACAAAGTTTTTACTACTATTTAATGGTGATTAATTTTTATTATAAAATATGTGGGACACACAAAGCGGATTTCCGTTTGAAACTCCTTGATCACTTGCTTAAGAGGTTAAACTCTTTTACCGATTGGATCAATTCATTTTGGTACTTAGATATTTTATTTTTAGTTTTTCATAAGTTTCCTCTAATTGAGATAATTCTATTTGAGGCGGACACTAAAAGTAGTTACCTTTCTTAGCTAGAATTCAAACAATTCAATCCTGATTAGTAGTAATTTTATGTCTTTAATTGATTCAAAAATAAAATAATTTATTGATTAAAATAATAAATTTGATCAACAATATTTAAAATGAAAAAATAAATAATTTAATTTTTTAATTTCAATGATATAATTTTTAATAGTTTAAATTTTTGAAATATCTCATACAATTATTTACAAAAAAAAACTATATATTTAACAATTGATATAGTATTATAATATATATATATATATATATATATATATATATATATATATATATTCTTAATTTTAGCTCATATATATACACCAAAATGGTGATTTATTACAAAGCAAATATTACGGTTTTAATATTATTAATGAAATATATTGTTATTTATTGTCTCTTAATTTGTAACTCGCATCAAATGAATCTCCATTTATTGTCGTTATGATATGTAGGATAAGATAGAAAGATGATATGATATAAAGTTAGATAATGATATAATATGATGGTGTTCGGATAAAAATTATCATATTGTGTGTTTGATACACACATGATAATCAACATAATAACAAAGTTTTATTTTATCATGAATTTAGTACATCTCATCGTGACATGGTATAATATATATTATATAACAATAAAATTATCATTGTTAATAATTATATATTAGTTTTTTTAAAATTAACTTATTATATTTTATTTATTATAAATTAAAAAATACTAAAAAATTAAATTATTAATTAAATAATTTTATAATTAAAACCATCCGCTGATTCTACTAAACAAACAATTTTTTTAAAAAAAAATCACGAATAACTAAATAATTCAATTTTATTTGTTAGAATGTAAATAAATGTATGATATATATTATATGTAAATAGCAAAAACACCCTTGTAAACAAATTATATTTATTTTTTTAATTTCAATTAATTTTTATATTTTTATAATTTGGAATACTAATTTACTAAATTATATAAAAAAGACAAAACTACTTTTGTGATAAAATCATGAATATTTTTTAAATTAATTATTAATATTTCAGTTTATGTTTAATATCAAATTCTATTAATTATTTTTATATTTATATTTATATTTGATTAGAAATTTTTATTTTTTATTTTATTTCAATTTTATATTTTAGGCTAAATAGCACCCTGTGGTCACTTAACTTAATTTCAATTAACGTTTTAATATTTTTCTTTTTTATTTCTCGATTTGGTCCTTTATTTTAATTTTAAGTGACAATTTGATATTTTATATTTTAAAATATCAACAATATTATCCTTTTTTTTACAAAAATTCAAAAAACATCATCAAAATTTTAAAATAAAACCCATAAAATTAATAATAATCTTCAATATAATGCAAATTTCATCTAATGCATAGCTCAAATATTCAAATAATCTCATATTTTCATCTCCAACAACATCAAATAAAGAATGAAAATATGAGTTTATTTAAAGATTTAAGTTGAATTTGATGAAATATGTATTTTATTGAAGATGATAATGAATTTTATTTGAATTTTTGATGAAATTTTTGAAATTTTGTAAAAAGAAGGAAACATTGTTCATATTTTAAAATATAAAATATCAAATTGTCACTTAAAATTAAAATAAAGGACCAACTCAAAAAAAATATAAAAGACTAAAATGTTAACTGAAATTAAGTTAAGGGACCGCAAATACAATTTAGTATATATTTTATAAAAATAATTGAATAAATTACTGTTTTTATTACATGGTTTATAAGTGAGCTCATATTTAAGATAGAAATTTCAATTAAAAAATATATAATATAATAGAATTCTAAATTAACTTATCATTATTATTGATTTATGAAACACTAAATTCAAACGTATATAATAATTTATTTTATCATATCTCATATTTCGTTCATTAAACACCTAAAAATTCGTATCTCATATTTTGTTCATTAAACAGCCAAGTATGATGGTACCATAATGATCACTCCATTAGCTGCTTAGATCTTTATATAAGCAAAAATATGAAATTGTTTATTAAATTAGTGGAACCGAATCATGTATTAAAGACACTAAAAAAAGGAAAGTTACAATTATTCTCCAATTATTGAATGTACACTAGAAATGTGTCCACATGCATACACTCATTTGCATTTGAATTAGATCAGCACATAGTAAGCATATATCAGACCAAGTGGTAATCAGTGTAACTCAACATTAAAATACAAAAGCATTTTTTTCACCATTTTAACACATTGCATGCAGTAAAAATATTATGAGAGAAACTACTACGGACTCCCATAGATATCAACCATAGTTGCATTCACTGCAAGAAAATAGACATATACCTACAGTAACTTATAGTAACAAAATTAAAAACTGTAGGTATAGATAAGCTATACTCACAGATAAACTATTTATTGTTGGTATAGGTATTTTATACTTTCGGTGACATAAATTTGTCACTAATTGTTATAGTTACACAATTAAATATGTGGCTATAGACATCAAAACTTTTTTGTAAAGCAGCCAAAATCTTAATTATTTGTGAAAATAATTTTGTACAAACTTTTGCTCAATGTAAGCCAAAATAATTTCAATGGAGGCAAAATCCTAATTTTTTTAATGCACCCTATTTCAATGGAGCCAAAATCTTAATATTTTCAACGGAGGCAAAAAAAATTAACAGAGCCAAAATGTAAATCAGTACCAAATAAACCCTTTCTCCTAAAAACACATAAAACCTAAAACAAGTTGAGTTGTTCTTCGCTTTCACCCAATCCAAGCCCCAATCTAAATCCCTAACCTCTCAATCTACAACTATGTTTCCTTCTCCTTCTCATCGTCGATCAACCACCTTATCCCTGTCAATAAACCCCGAGCCCCAATCTGTTGCATTCTCGAGTTCGTTGAATCTCGAGTTGTGACCACTGTTCTCGTTGTTGCCGTAACCATTCTCGCACCACATCCACCGTTCTCGTTGTTGCCGTGACCGTTCTCGCACCACGTCCACCATTCTCGTCGTCACTGTGACCACCGTTCTCACATCACCAGTAAATATTGAATTTTTGTACTGTTAATGTATTTTTGCACAACCTGAACCTGTGACCGGTGTTGCTTTGAATTTATGTTTTGTTATTTCTGTGTTGTTCTTTGTAATTTCTGTTTTGTATTTTGTTTTGTAATTTATGTTTTATTATTTCTTTGTAATTTCTGTTTTGTTATTTCTGTGCTTTGAATCTTTGAAATTTCTGAACATGTGACTACAATATGGAAGTTTCAATGTACTTGATTTCAACAATAACATGGTTGTGTCAGGGTAGATATTGTTTGTACATACTAGAAAGCTCGAGAAAATTGTAAAATAATTAGATTGCACAAAAAATGTTTAAATTGATATTTTCTGTGAATTTGAAGTGCTGGTTTAAGGTGATTTGAACATAACCTTCATTGAAAAAGGAAAAGGTATTCCATCTGGTCTTGAAATAAATGCTACAAATCAACTTTTACTCACTTAAAGTCCAAGGCAAACTTTAGAGTACAAATACAAAATGTGAATCCTTTGAAGAGAAAACAAAAGCAGCATAATACTAATATATACTAGTTAGAGAAGCAATGGCTCGAAGAAGCCTTTGTCCAAGTCTTGAAATAAATGTGAAGCCTTTGTCCAAGTTACTCATTTATATTTTTGTGTTAGAGAAGCAATGGCTCGAAGAAGAAAGTTAAATATTCGACATCGAGCAAGTGATAATGAATAAATTCAGTCTACTTCTAATAATACAAACTCAACCAATGTAGAAGGAAGTAATGTTGCAGAAACTCGTTCTAGTCCTTGTCATGCAAAAGGTGTCATACATGAGTCTGTAGAATCTCACTCAATTCCCTCTGATATAGAAGTTGAAGAAGAACAAACTGAAAAAGGTATTAATTATATATTCTTTGTTTTGAAGTTTTATTTATATTGTTTTTATTATGACTTATATGCACACATAGTTTTATTGTCCTTTTGTTTTGTTTGTAGAAGTAGAGCCTAAATGGGCTAGAGGTCCCACAAAAATGTTAGATGTATGGGAAATGGAAGATGGTGATTTAATAATCGTTAATTTGGACAAATATGGTCGACCCATTGGCGAGAAAGGGACAACTCTAACTCGTTTCATTGGTGGCGTAGCTAGAAGGTATCAATATGCTGTTATCGACTACAAGTCATGGAAAGTCATGCCAAATGATTACAAAGAAGAAATGCTGAAATTAATAGAGGTATTATCATTATTCATTTAACTAATATAACATATTTTTTTAAGAAGTGAATTGAGATGTACAATTAACATGTTTTTTTGTTTTTGTGCTCTAACATGTTTGATGTACAATGATGATGTTAGGAATATTTGATGGATTAACAATTTATAATCATACTTATAGTTTAAGAATATAGATGTTTAGCACACTCAAACAACATCATAACATGTTGATAACTGTAAGAATACATTTAACTAATATAACATGTTTCTTTAACATCTGTTATTGTATAGAGTAAATTTGAGTTTGTTCCTCCAATAAATGACTTAACAAGAGAAATGTTAAAATCTGAGCTGAATGAGAAATGGAGGCAATGGAAGGGTGATCTAAAGTCAATGGCATATGACCCTACTAAAACAGAAGAAGAAGTTGCATCTCTTGTACCAGATGATAGGGTTGACCCAAATCAATATCGTGGTTTGGTTCATCATTGGTTTTCTGATGAAGGACAAGTAAGTCGTATATATTATGAGTAATATATTAAAGAGTTTATTATTAAGACTAATATTTTATTTCAATTGCAGAAAATAAGTAAAATTAATAGGCAAAATCGTGCTAAGTTTGAAGATGTTCGTTGTATGAGTTCAAAAAGTCTCCCAAAGTTTATTGATGAGAAGGTTTATTTCTATTTCTATTTTTATGGCTTTAATTTAAATTAAAAATGAAATGCATTTAACTTATTTGTTTGGTTGTAGATAAAAAAGGGCAAATGAGTGTTGCCTGGACGTAAAGAGATTTACATTGATACCCGCACTCGTAAAGATGGAACAATTGTCAATGAAAAGGCTGCAAGATTGATAATAATTAAACGGTACCAATATATAAAATGTGTATAAATTAAGTTTGACAAAGTGCTGAATTTTATTTTCAAATGTATGATGATTGTATTGGGTTTTTACTTGACCTTTTAGGAGATTTTGTACTTGTTAGCCTATATGCAGTGTTGAAGTTTTTTAATTGGATCTTATTGTAGTACTACATGCTTTGAATGTCAATTTCAATTTGGTATTTTCAAGCATTAATAATTTTTATTTTATTTTTTAGGAAGAACTAAAAAAAACAGTAATGAGGCTGAAACTTCTCAATCAACCCAAGACACACAAGGTTTTATGTCTTTGAAGGATGACATATTTTATCAAGTACAAGGACCTGATAAAAACGGACGTGTGCGATGTATGGGCAAGATTCCTCATTCTAAAAAATCGAAGGTTTGTGCATCTGAAAATGAAGAGTTGCGCGAAAGAGTTAAGAATATAGAAAACTTGTTAGCAAATGTGATGACTTTAATTCAAAATTGATTTTCTGGAGAAGATGTTAATGATATAATACAAGCTGCAAGACATGTATATTATAAGTTCCATAATCGTATTTTTCATGAGTAATATTTTTTTATTTTTTGTGATAGGTTCCTGATGCTACTAGTGCTCAAAATCATGTGAATTCACTTAGTCCAAACAACAACGAAAATAATGAAAATGGTAAGTAGATAGTATTAGTTAATTTTAATTAAAATCATTAACATTTTCTCTATTTTATTAGTAATATTTTTATGTAGAATCGTGTATTTATTCATTTGTTATTTTATTGATTGTATGTGAAGATTAAAAGCTAATTTGTTGTTGAAGATGTAATATTGACAATTTAGTGGATTCAATTTCTTAATGTTTTTTGAGATTGTTATGTATGACACAAGATGTCTATTTTAAATGTTAGTAAGACGTTTTCCACTACTAAGTAAAAATTCACTACAGTGCACTATGGTGAACATTGTTTAAGTATTGTTTTATCGTTGTAAGACTTTTATGTTAATTTTTAATATATACGATGAACACCTTTTATTTTATTTTGAGTCTTAGATATATATATGTGGTTAATTTTATAAAATAAATTTTAAATTATTATATAACTTTTGTTGATAACAAAAAATTAATATTTATAATAAATTAATTACTCTTAAAACCTATACCAAGAGAAAAAAGTTGTCACTTAAATGTATAGCAACAGAATCAAAATCGTAGGTATAATTTTTATAAATTATAGCTAAAGTATATACCAACAATGAAATATCTGTAGGTAAAATCAAATATTTACTGCAACGGAAAAAATTCTATCACTATACCCTATAGCCACGGCGAAAATCTGTAGGTATTGGGAAATTATATACCACAAAAAAAGATTCCGTCGATATAGGTAATTTTAGATATCCCTACGGTTTTTATACGTTTACCTACAGTTTTTCACTGTCACTAAACGTAAAATTTCTTGTAGTGATTTCATTTTTAGTTTTTTTAACATGCTACATATATATTTTACAATTCTATACTCCATATTTTTAATCTGAAACTTTTGTTGAAACTTTTTCTTTATATTATGATTAAAATTTCACAATAAATTACAAAGAAATGTACCATGCCAAAAAATTGTCTTCATCTATCCAACAGATAGCCATATATGTATTATAACATTTGTTGGGTCACTTTTTAGCTTTTATGCAACATCGACTGAGGAATATGGTGACAAGAAGCGGTTGAATCATTTATGTTTCATCACATGTTAGAATTCCAGTCAATTTGCATTTATTCGTGATCTTGTTTGATTTTAATTCATGTTATTTAGTAGCATTCTAATTTATAGCAAATATTTATTGGACACAAAATTTGCCATCAACACTTTACATATATATGTATATATTAGGATTTGAATTATTATTTTGCCCTCTCTTCAGATCAAACACTACACACATTACACTTATATTTAATTTATAAAGATATCATATGCGATTTTTGTGTATAAAAAACGCACCTCGGGTCAATCGATATTGTTATAACTTCACCCTCTTTCAATCTAGTGTCTTTATAATTGAATCAATATTTTTATTTTCTTTTTTCACCGTTCTAACTTCTTCTTTTTAAGTTCAATAAATCATAAAGTTTATTACTTTAAATTAAGGCACTATTATTTACCTTGAAATTTTTCAATAGAAAATAAAATAAATAAATACAAATATATACTCAATAAAATCTAAAAATATAATTTAATCACATCAATTATAAATTAATAATGGTTAACACATGCAAAATTATTGATATTCTAATTTCTCAACCAATAATTCTCAGGTATGCAGTCTACGGTTCAATTCTTTTTTCCCTTCTTAAGTATGAAGTGAAAATTTGCAATTTAATTTTTTCCGGTTAATCTTTTACCGATCATAAAACTAATTACTGGTAGCTTTTTTCTCATTGGTTTAATGCCTTATCTGAACTTTATGTTTTTTTGTTATCAATTTGAAGAGAAGGAATTTTCTAGATTGATTAATGTAGAGGGTGTTAAACATAATTAACTTCACCTGTGATGCTGGTATGAAATTTTTTTATTTACTTATTTTTAAAAGTTGTATTGCACTTCACTTTTTACATTTAATTAGATTTTTATATAATTTTTTTTTTCATTTTTTTTTCTCATATGTTGATGAATGACGAGGACCGAAGGTATTTAGTATTGGCTACATATTGCAAGAGATATCAGAGGTGCTTTCTTTCTATGTTAAAGTAGGTAATGAAAAGTATGAGTTATACACGGATTAAGATTTGTCATTAACCAATTAATTAAAATTTATTTTTATATTTTCTAAATAAAAATAAAAATAAAAATTATCATAATATATTAATTATAATTAATTAAAAAACGACACACATGATAGTAAAAATGAGAACACTTAAATTACATGAACTATAATTTGTGATACTATAATAAAAATCAGAACAATTATAACACTTAAACTATAATTTTTTTAAACTTTTTTTTTCACTTTAAAAAAAAAATTATCGCTAAAAAAGTCATAGAAACGTACAATTGATACACAAAATAAATATTTGCCATAAATTAAATAGTTAAAATTAATATATTTTGTATCTTCTAACCATAAAAGAGAATAATTATAATTTATTATAAATATTGTACCCTGGACAAATAATTATCGTTAAAGAATAAGTTAAAATCAATATATTTTTTAAATATCGTCGAAATAAAAATTACTACAATTTGCAACGAGTTACTCACATTGTTTGAATTGAATGATTTGCACAACAAAATTGATATGTAATAAATGTCATACTTGATTGATTAGATTTATTGAATTTGTACGTTTTTCCTTAGAATCAAATAAGAGGTTATTTGTTGCTTAAGTTATAGCTTATTTTGTGTTTTTTAAAGTGGACATTCACCAAATTATACATCATAGGTTATATTTATGATTATATAATTAGTTGAAATGTAAATCATACATATTAAAAACTAAATTAATTGTTACTAATTTTGTTTGATTAACATTATTTATCATTAAAAATTATTTGAATTTTGTTTATTTAAGATTTTATGATTATAATTATAGATTAAATTTTTATATTTCAGTTATAGTTCCCTGTTGATTCCGTTCATTTTTGTGGATAAAATTATTTCCTCCGTTTGAACATAAAATTGCAAATACTATAATATTTAGATATATAGATTTATATATGTACAACCCATCTAATATACTATACATATAACATTAAAATATAATGTCAATGTTATAATATAATAACAAAAATGTTGCATAAATCAAATTTGTTCTAAAATCAATTTAAAAAAAAAAATCAATATAAATTATGAATGCAATAACCTAACACGTGCTTGAAAATACATGCTTACGACATATCTCACATAAGTCAAACAATTTTTTAAAAAATTGAACATATTTATTTAGATGATAACATTTTTTTTAAAAATTAAATAAATTTATTTAGACGATAATATATCTAGTGTTTGGTATAAACTACACAATAGATATAAAAGAAATTGTAAGGTTCGCAAATGTTGTTGCGCCACCACTTTGGATGTATAGTGCCATAGTGGGTTTGAAAGAATAACTGAGATTGGAATTTTGTAGAAAAATAATGGTAGCAACACATTATTTAATATACACTTTTTAATATATTCTTTTTGGTTGGTTAAAATTCACATGAGTACCACTAAATTCATACGTAACACACATGATTTGGTGATATTTTTTTAAGTGTAATTTTTCAAAAAATTATGTTGGCTAAATAGCAAATGCGGACTCTTAACTTAATTTTAGTTAACGTTTTACTCTTTTATCTTTTGTTTTTCTTTTCGCTTAGGTAATTTATTTTAATTTTAATTGATAATTTGATCTTTTATATTTTAAAATGTCAATCATATTATCTTTTTTATTTTTTACAAAAATTCATCAAAATTTTCAAACAAAACCCATAAAATTAATTATCATCTTCAATATAATGCAAATTTCATGACTCAAATATTCAAATAAGTTCATATTTTGATCTCCAACAACATCAAATAAATAATGAAAATATGAGTTTATTTAAAGATTTAAGCTATGAATTTGATAAAATTTGTATTATATTAAAGATGATAATTAATTTTATAGGTTTTGTTTGAAAATTTTGATGAATTTTTGTAAATGAAAGGATAACATTGTTGACATTTTAAAACATAAAAGATCAAATTGTGAGTTAAAATTAAAATAAAGGACCAAATCAAAAGAAGATAATTGACTAAAACGTTAACTGAAATTAAGTTAAGGGATCCCAAGTGTTATTTAGCCTTTTTATGTTTTTTGAAATGTATATTAAAAAAATTTAAAATAAAGTTTTCAGTAGATTTTGTTAAAAAAGCTTAAGTAACTTGTATAAAGTTTGCCGGTATTGCAATTTTTTGTTATTTGAAAAATAAAAAGTAAAATGGAATTTTGATTTAAATGTATATAAGCATATTTTCAAAGGTACAAAATATAGTTTTCCAATAATTCATTATCGAAATTGAATTATATTGAATTAGACTTAGATACTATATTTTAAACAACTATAACCTTCGTACATTTTTTTATGGTATTTTTTTTCTAACCTTTAACATTTTCAAGTATACAAAATACACGAATGAATTAATCAATATAAACATATAAAATAAATATTTGAAATTATAATTCAAATGAAATTTGGAGGCTTTTGAAAAGAATTAAAGAAAAAAAAGTTTTTTTTCCTCCTATGTATATTATGTGCTATTAAACTTTGGATCCGGCAGTACTTTAGAGGCCTTTTAGGAAGTGATGAAACAATGGCTTTTTGGGGAGGTCTTTCATACCTTTACAATTTGACTTCTACCTCATATTCTACTATTTTTGCATTAATTTTTCAAAATACTCTTGTAGACAACAAAAATATTTAAAAAAATTGGTCAGTTTTTTACCCCATATTTCAGTTTTATTTTTTATTTTTTTACGTATCATAACAAATAAAAATTATGGTATGTAATTTTTTTAGTTTTTCATAAATATCTAAAATTTTGAAAACGTAATATTTTATATTAAAATTTTTTCATACCAAAAATTTTAAAAACACAAAATATTTGATATGAAAGATTTTTTCTCAATTTGTTTAATATATCGGAAATTTGAAAAACATAAAATATTTAGTTTGTAAATTGTTTCTCATTTTTTTTGCATAATGAAAATTTAAAAAATACAAAATATTTTGTGTGTAAAATTTTTTCTCAGTTTTATTATATATTGAGATTTTGGAAATTCAAAATATTTGATATGTACAAATTTTTTTCTAGTTTCTTTTTTTTTTTTGTATATTAAAATTTCAAAAATACGAAATATTTAGTAGGTAAATTTTTTTCTCAATTTATTACACATAAAAAATTTCATTTTCAAAAATTTCAATTTATAAATTTTAAAATTTTATTTTCTGAAAATTTCGTACTTATGTAGGTAAAAATAGATTCAAAACCTTTCAGCGAAAGGAGGTACAAATAGTACGAGTAAAATTCGGTTTTTCAAAAATTGTGGGATTACAAATCTAGTTTCTAAATGCCTCCATGTTAGGTTGGGCTTGCCAACCAAGCCCATAGTTCAATGTTTCACATTGAGATTGGCCTTAAGTGATATATTACTTGTGACATCCTTATCAAACAAATATTTGTATGGACTTAATTCTCTTATTTTGATTGATTTATATTTTTAATTTCCACGTTTATGAATCTAATAATTTAACTTTTTAATTTGCAAAAATTCAAGATTCTTTCTCTCTTTTAATTTTGGAGTTTAATTAAGCTGATATTTCAATTTTATAAACGAGTGAAAATAAATTTATTAATATGTTAATATTAGACATGGCAATGGTGTTGGACGAAAACGGATTTTGTTCGAATCCGCCTTTATTTTTTATTGGGTGTAAAATTTAGATCTCGTGACGTGATTCGGTTTTCTCACTCGCGCACCCACACCCACTTCCATTCATATATATAAAATAATAAATTTAAAAGTCATATTAATTATAATCAATGTAATAAATTAAAAAATATTTTTATATAGTGAGAAGATTATAAATTTTAATATTAAATATATACATGTATATAAAATTTTAAAATGACAATAATATTACTAGCAGGATGAGTTCGGATGCGGGATTGATATCAATATCTCCAAACCCGTCTCCGACTCAAATTTTAATTTCGGGAAAAATCCGCACTAAATCAAATCGGATATTTATCTACAAATTCAGGACGAGTTTGGATGGATATCTGCAAATACATATTTTATTTTCATCCCAAGTTAATGTCTTGTGAATTTGACCTAATGGAATCATGCTAGATCTCGTATGTCTAATATTACATCTTTGAAATTAATTTTTTTATATAAATTAAAATCACTCTTAAATTTTAAATAAATATGTTATTTATATATTTTTTTTAAGAAAAATACTTGACATACATAATTCATAATAGCTTTAACAATGCAAAAGAAGAAAAAAAATAGGGTTCAAATCGTGACAAATGATCGATTTTACTAACAAATGAACAATTATATTGGTTGTTACATAACAAAATTACCAAAAACGTAAATAATTTAAAAAAAAAAAAAGTGTTTTAACACTTTTTAATAGTAGCTTCCAACTCATATTCATCCTCGTTTGAAGTATGAATATAATCAATAATTAGTTTAGGCATAAGTGAAAGAGAATAGTTCTTGCTAATTCCTTCAAATATGTATTAGGTTGTATTAGATTATCACAGTAAAGCAATACTCAAATGAGTGCCTAAGTAGACCTCACATAATGAAATACTCTACTCTTTTATACTTTTCAATTTTTAATTATGAGTATAGAATAATATCTGATCCTTCTAACTTAATAACCAGATTTTTTTTTACTAAACAAGTCAGACACAAAATTACTACTATATACAATTCACATAATTAATTTCTCTATTTTAAAATATGACAGTTTTGATTATTTATTTAAATTTTTTAATTAAAAAATAATGATGTGATATATTATAAATGATGTGACATATAATCTAATGATATAAAATCATTTAGATATATTAATTATTCATGTGTCATTAATTAAAGTACAAAATAATTAATTTTTGATGTTGAAACTAATGTTTTTAAATTGTTTTATTGCAATTTCATGTGACTAATCATTCCACATTATATGATATGTCACGTCATTTAAATATATCGCATCGCCATTTTTTAATTAAAAAAATTATATTGAGAGATAAAAATGACCGTATTTTAAAATAGAATAACCAATTTTGTGAATTGCTAAAAATAAAGAGACTAAAACTGCAATTACACATATCTTTTACTAATTCAACCAATAATATCACAATATTATTAATAAATACAAAATTTCATAAAAGTTATTTGATCTTATAGCCAATAGTTATTTATATTTTCACACACAAAGTTTCATGATCTTTATATTCTCATATTATATTATTGATCAAACACATAAAATATGTGATCTTATAATCGATATTTACTTATATTTTTAAAATATTTATTAACTATTCATGTAAAACTATTTGATCTTATTTAAATGTTAATACAAATGATTAGATCAAAATAAAAATATAAGTTTTACGGCAAAGTTTAATTTAATAAGTTAGTGTGATTTGATTCACTCATTTATATATACATATATTCTTTATAATTGAAAAGATCAAGTTATTCCAAAAAGTTTTATAGAAAAGCAAGTTATACAAAAAAAGTAGTGGGAAATAAATTATTGAAAAATAAGTAATACTGTTAATTTTTTTTTGACTCTATAAGTAATTATTAAATAAATAAACAAATACAATTTTGGTAAATAAATAAAATAATAAATACGACCTAATTAAGACGAGAAAAATAGCCGTTATAAACAAACACTGTCGTTTCATTTTGATACCACTGTTCAAAAAGTTTTTCGACCGTTAGAGAACTAACCGTTACACTTTACACCATTACAGAACGACACTCCCATCTTCCTCTGATCCTTGTCAAGCCTCTCTTACCACTTGACTTCCCTCCAGTCATTTCTACTACCAACGCAAATTGCGCTCTCTATCAATCTTCACTCTTGTTTATTAATTAATAATAATAATAATCCCCAATTTCACAAAACCCTAATCTGAACTGCAAAATGGCGGTGGCAGATGGAACCGGCGGTGGGACCATTATCATTGACGAGACTTACGAATTCTCTGCACCGCGATTTTTCGATTTCACTAAAGGGGAATCTGATGATGAAATTCGTAGGGCTGAGCTCTGGTTTCACACTGCTCTCTCCTATGCTCCTTCTCGTAAGCAACCTCTTCTGTCTTGATTATTTATTGTCTTATACATATATACATAGAGAAATCATTGATCAATTTAGATTGATTAGAAATTGATGATTTTCATATTTCATGGTCAAGTATGTCTCGATATTTCTTCTCAAGCACGGATTTGTGAGTTTAATCAATTTTTTCTAATTCACATCACCATTATTCGGTTACTTTCCAATGGCAGGGATTAGCAGGGGGTATTTTAGAGAAATTCAATTATAAGATAGAAGAATTGAATTGAAGGAAAGATAGGGTTCCTTCTTTGAACTACTAATTCGCATGTGCATTTTTTGTTGAAAAATTGGATTTCTTGTGTGTGGAGATCCATAGGGATCGGTTTTTGTTTTTGTCAATGGAATCGTGTAATAGACACGGTGAAATAATTAGGGTTTTTTTTTCCTCTTGTTTCATACTTGTTTTCTTTGATTGATATTTTATGTTGTGCATTCTTCTTTCGTTCGCTGCTTAGATTTTTATGCTATTTGCTTAGGCTGAAGTTTTGATTTTCACCTTGTGCTTTGGCTTCCAACTCTATGATTCATAATTCTATACTTAAGGAACTCTATGTGATTCATATTATAGGAAATTATGTTTAAATTGTGTTGCAACACCATTTAGAATACATATACGAAATGAATGAATTGCTTTTCAAGCCTTTTCATCCTAATAGTTTTATGGTTTGGTCAGAGAACTTTGATTGTCTAAGTCATACTTGAGATTAGACCCTGTTATTGTTTCTATCATGTACAAAAAGGTTTACTTGGTCGGGTTTTTTAAATTGTTGCAGCATTCATGCCTAAAATCAAGGCTGGTAGATCCATTACTGTTGGTACCTTGTGTGATTTTAGTGAAGCTGACGATATGCCTAAGGTACTGGTACTTCAATTTTTATATTATGTATTTAAAACTTAGTTTTATTCATTAAACTGAATAATAATCATTGTTTTATAGACGTCAGCAAATGTGGAAGAGAGTAGTGTTCTCGAATCAAAAACACAACCTCAGAGCATGGCTAGCAAAATAAAGGAAGAGGATGAAGACAATAAAGAAAACCTAACAACTCCTTCGCACGTGGTATTTTTGTATTTAAGTAACAACTTGGTTCCTGGTTATCATTAACATCTTCTCATAAATTTATTCTATATCTTTCAGATTTCTACCAATAAGAAAGACGATGCACCATGCTGCGAGGTCAAAGAAGAAAGTAATTCAACTACTTCTGTTGAGGTAATAAGTGCTGTAATTTTTGCATCATAACAACTTGTTTCCTGCCTATTATTATTACTATCTTCTCATAATTATCTATTTGTCAGGATTCTGTTGGTAAGAAAGAGAGTGATCATAAAGGGGATAGCTTAAAAGTATTACCATCTGTTGAAGTAGGAAAAGATGCTTGCACACCAAATCCAGCATTGAGGAAAAATGTCACTTCCTCTTCCACTATTTCCAAGAAGCTACAGAACTCTAAGAAGGTAACCACGAATACCAAAACTCGGTTGCAGTCAGCAGCCAAAAAGAGCACTGCAGGGACTCCCCACTTGGCCCAAGAGAATCAAGCTATTAAGAAGCAAAAATTGGAAGGAGGACAAAGTAGACAGGTAACTGTTAAAATATCATTTTGTATTCTGGTCTTAGGCAAAATAGATTCTTATACTTTTTTTTTATGCTATCCAGATTCTGAATGTCAAACCTCAAACTTACCCTCATAATAAGTCAAAACTGGGTTACTCTTCAAGTACCAGCAAAACGCTCAAAGAGGACAGAAAGGTTTGTTTTGACTTATAATATTTTCTATACAAATTTCTATTTCAATTTTTAGCTTTACTGTAATAATATATTGATTTTTTTTATGTAAAGACTTACGTCCGTGAAACACCAAAAACACCTGCATCTGCGCCATTTGTATCAATGGCAGAAATGATGAAAAGATTCCAGTCAAGTACAAGAGACCTGCCAATGCACACTCTATCCCATGTAATTTCATTGATCTACTCCCGTTCACCTTTATATTGTTGCACCTTGGGGTGTTTGAATACCTTTTGACTAATTATTTGTTATGACGCTTGATCCAGATAAAACCAAAACTCACATTGACCAGGCCTAAGGAACCTGAATTTGAGACAACTCAGCGGGTTCGCCCAGCTAGAGTGAAAAGTGCTGCTGAGCTTGAGGAAGAAATGATGGCTAAAATGCCAAAATTTAAGGCTCGACCACTGAATAAGAAGGTATTACATTACATTATTTATTCATAGTCAAATTGTAGTTCTTTTTTAATGCTTAAATTTATGTTTCTCTTTTTTCATGATAGATTATGCAAACTCCAACTTTGCCTCCCTTGCCAAGAAGTGCACCTCAACCACCAGAATTTAAGGTAAACGAGACCTAAGAACAGAGAAGATGTTTATCACAGATATGTGTGTGTGTTGAACTAACATTCCCATTTTCATCAGGAATTTCATCTGGAAACACTGGCTAGGGCTCATCAAAATACAGATTCAGCTTCAAGAGCTTCAACAGAGGTGTCCCATAAGGTATTTTATTAGCTAACAGGGAGAATTCATTAGCTTTTTCTTTCACTTTTTTTCTTCCTGGAAGTCATCTTTTTTGTTGTTGTTGAAACAGGAGAATTCATCGAAAGTACATTATAGTGAGCCTAAAACTCCAGTACTCCAAACATTACTAAGGGCCCGCCCAACAACTGTTAAAAGCTCATTAGAAATAGAGGAAGAGGAACTTGAAAAGATCCCTAAATTCAAGGCAAGACCTCTAAATAAGAAGGTAGTTGCCCCAAGCTAACTAAATTGTTAACCAATCTTAAGAATTTTCATTCTATCATTTAGCTAACCAAATAGTATCTTTCAGATCTTTGAAAGTAAAGGGGATATTGGAATTTCTTGCCATACGAAGAAACATGTTACTGAACCTCAAGAATTTCACTTTGCAACAAATGAAAGATTTCCACCACCTGCTGCCGTGGCTGATTTGTTTGACAAGGTGGGTAGTATAGAGTAAAATTTACTATATGGTCCCAAAAAACTTCTAGAATATAAAAGATTGAATATGTATATTCTGTAACCATTTATTTCCGGTACTGTATGATTACTTTTTCAACTTCAAAATCGTTTACTTATTTTTACCGTGTTGCAGCTTTCTTTGAAGTCTGAACCTGCTCGTAATCACAACACAATCCCAAGAACTACAACTCCAAATCCATTCCATCTTCACACCGAGGTTCATTAATTCCCAATTGTTAAAACTTGACTTGTTAAACATTGATTTGGTCCAGTTCTTCTAATACCAACATTCTTGATCATGTGGCAGGAAAGAGGTGCTGAGAAAGAGAAAAAACTGCTCATGGATATTTTGCAGAAACAATTTGAGGAGGAAGTAGCAAGGGTTCCGAAGGCTAATCCATACCCTTATACCACTGACTACCCTGTGGTACAAAATTTTATCAATTTTGTGGTTCATCTACTTACACAACTTTTTACAATATTATTAAAACTACCCATACTTTGCAGATCCCACCAAAGCCAGAGCCCAAGCACTGCACTAAACCAGAGCCATTTCAATTGGAGAGCCTAGTGAGACATGAGGAGGAAATGCAGAGGGAACAAGAAGAAAGACTTCGAATGGAAAGAGAGGAAGCAAAAATGAGAAAATTTAAGGCACAACCAATCATAAAAGAGTGAGCAAAACTTTTTTAAGCATCCATATTTTTTCTTAGGACTTTTTTTTTTCTTCTGAGCATGCATATATTTTCAATGAAGAAATACAAGCAGTGATTCATATTCTTCCTTTCATGGATGTGTTGCTTGCAGGGACCCAATCCCAGTCCCAGAGAAGGTCCGCAAACCTCTTACACAAGTTCAAGAATTCGATTTACATTTGAATATTCGAGCTGTGGATAGAGCACAATTTGATGGGAGGGTAATGAAACAATTCCTTTTTGTCTCAATTGAATTAGGATAGCCTGATAAAACAGAAATAAAAGTATTTATTTTACCAATACTCAAATAACTTTTATTTTTACAGATTAAGGAGAAAGAAATGATGTACAAACGATACAGAGAGGAGAGTGAAGCAGCACGAATGGTATGAATGATTTATTATATATCCCTTATTGTTGTTAGAGCATAAATTTAGTTGCAAGATTGACTGTGATATTGCAAACATGCAGATAGAAGAAGAGAAGGCAGTGAAACAAATGAGAAGGACAATGGTTCCTCATGCTAGACCAGTTCCAAATTTTGATAATCCATTTTGTCCCCAAAAGTAAGCATGCTTCTAAAAACTCCCTTATTTTCCCCAATTTTATTTTAACATTTAAACACTTGTAAAGCTAATTGCACCTATTGTTGCACCAGGTCTTCTAAAACAACAAAACCCAAGTCACCAAATTTGCGTGTATTCCAAAGAAAGGAAAGACGGAAGATATTCAATGGACCAGCATTCTCAAGTCCTGCTACTAACATGAGATAAAAGATATTCAATGGACCAGCATTCTCAAGTCCTGCTACTAACATGAGAGATAACTGATGTATCAAACTTGTGGACTGTGTTTGGTGTTCAAGAACTCTTGAATCCTTGACACCTTGTGTTTGTACTTTTTTAAAACTCAATTTTTTATGTATATTTTTCTATAACTTCAGCTATTGGCATCTGTATAAATGAATGATTTGTGAGAACTATATCCACATTAATAATCCAAGAAAATGAAAACTGAGGTAACGAATTCATTGAGGAATATCCCAAGAAACCGAGTTAGCCATATTATAAGTTTAGAATTTCAAACACATTATTTTAACATCGTGTTCTTTTTAGTTAAAATATCACCAAAGTAGACAACAAATTTAGGCATATCCGAGGAATATAACCTCTGGTTTATTTCCGATTTGGGAGCATTTGGAATAACTGCGAATTACAACTCTGGGCTGAGTGGCATGTATTTCCATGGTGCTCGTTTTTCGAATTATGAAGCATGGTTAAATGATCCTACTCACATTCGACCTAGTGCCCAGGTGGTTTGGCCAATAGTAGGCCAAGAAATATTGAATGGTGATGTAGGCGGAGGTTTCCGAGGAATACAAATAACCTCCGGTTTTTTTCAGATTTGGCGAGCATCTGGAATAACTAGTGAATTACAACTCTATTGTACTGCAATTGGTGCATTGGTCTTTGCAGCCTTAATGCTTTTTGCTGGTTGGTTTCATTATCACAAAGCTGCTCCAATATTGGCTTGGTTCCAAGATGTAGAATCCATGTTGAACCACCATTTGGCAGGGCTACTAGGACTTGGGTCTCTTTCTTGGGTGGGGCATCAAGTATCTTTATAAAATATATAGCTTTTTTTAAGAAAAATAATATTGGTCCTTAAAAGTAGATTTTAATAATTGATCAATCATAGATCATTACTTAAAAATCATCAAAAATCATAACGATGATTAATAATATTATTATTTAGAAATAATAGTTTGTGATTTTCTCGTCTTTATGAATAAGACGGTGATTTAATTTATATCGATTCAATATGAGATATATTTTTTTTATTGAATTGGTATTATTTAAGTCACTCACGATCTGAGTCATAAAAATAAAGAAAAACATTAGGGTTTACGTCTAAGAGACCACTTGAAAATATTTTTGATGCTCAGAATACAAAATTAATTGATTCTTCATATTTATTAGCAGATGATGATCATCGTCACATATTTTAAAAATAAGGTAATAATTAGTTCTTAAGATAGTATTTATTATTTCCCCTGAATTTGAACTCAAGTAGGACCTATTTGAAACACTTTTATATTTTAGTTTTTAAAAACATATTTTACAAATTTGAGTTAGAAAAATATTTTAAAGAATAAAATTAAAGAGAAAACTTGTTTGAAAGATTTGTTTCTAAAAACATAAAACTTAGGGCTTGTTTGATTTGTTGACGCAAAAACCTTTTTGATGTATGTTTTAACGACAACAAACCTTATGAAATAAAATATTAAGTTTTATGAATTGTGGTCTACTAATGATTGCACTTGAGTTTTGTTTAAAGAACATGAATTGCATAAGTGAACAAGCAAGAAACCATTCACTTCATCAAAGTGCAAAAGTATCAACTCCACAATAAAATAATCTCAAAAGGAATGTATCATTTATCAATCATTCAAGAGAATGATTATTACATCTTAAAGATAACATATTCTTCATGAAGAAGATGATCAAACACAACAATCAATGATCACACTATGCTATAAATCAAAAGCAAGATCATTTGAAAAGGAAGCAAACATAAAAAAATAGAATGGAGAACGTTCTTGACAGAAGTCTGAAAAACGGAGAACGTTATCCACAATTCTGAAATTTCAAGAACAAATGATCTCCTCTGTTGAAGATGAAAATGCTCTTGGATTTCACAGTCGCTGCTTATGGATTTCACAATCATATAATTAGTACCCTTCAAGGAGTATAAAGGATTCATCTCAGCAAAGAATCAATTCAAAATACAAAGTAGAAAAGTTATGGAATATGATGAATCAAGCAAGATTATCCTCCAATTTCAAGAATGACCAGTCTCCAGCATGTTAACATCAATCAAGATCATTCTCCAGCATGTTAAACATCAATCTATAAAATGATAACATCAATATGCAGAAAGTTCTCATCAGTCTCCAGAATGATGAGATCAATCTCCAGAATGATCAGATCAATCTCCAAAATAATCAGACCAGTCTCCAGAATGTTCCACAATCATTTTCTAACAGATTGACATCATTCTCCAGTTTGTTTTGCGTGAATCAAGATATTGTCTTGTACTGAATTCATCAATCATATATTCTGAGAATCAAAGGATCATTAAACACAATCAGAGTTGTCCAAGAATGAGAAGCTTCAGACCAACCATTCCCATCACAGAAACATAACGCATAATGTTCAGAGACATGAATATTTTTTAATTAATAATGTCTAGTCTTTTGTCAAAATCTGACACATTACAGTAGAGCACTTTCCAACGTCTTTTTTGGTTGTCGTCAACCTTCCCAAAACCTATAAAAGGAAGGTCAGACTCAAAGGAAAATCAAAACTTCAAGTGCTAAGAAAATCCATCACATACTTACAATCATACTTGAAAGTCTCTCACTCACATACATTGAATCAATTATGGTTTTTCCCATTCGATTCTTAGAATCATTCTCGTGTACTTCTTTGTTAAAGAATCAGAACTCAAATAACTGTTAAGCCTTCTCAGATTTTGACAAAACACTTTAAATCATATCATCGTAAACTCAAGGCTATAATGTGAAGTATAGTTTTGAGTAAGCTTGTAGGAAATCCTTTTATGATTAAAAGGTGAATTGTAAAATCCTATCTAAAGATTGACATGTGATTTGATTGAACTTCTTTTTGAGTGGAAATGATTTGTTTTTGTAACAGATCAATGTTGATATGAAACAGAGTGTGTAAAACCAAGATTGTTCTCCGTTTTAGCACTTAGTGAAAATCTCATAGTTGTGAGGACTGGACGTAGCTCGAGTTGGGTGAACCAGAATATATTTTTGTGTGATATTTCTCCCCTTATCTATTTACTTTCAGTCTGTTTGATTATCTAGTTAAATAGATAAATTAAATTGTTAATTTTAACTAACTAAGAACGTTTTCTATTTTCTAGTTAAAACCAAGACGTTCTCCATTTTCTGTTTTCACAACCAAGATCAATCTTGAGTTATTTTCTTAAGTTTTAACAAGAATTTTTAAAAGGGTGCATTTACAATTCAAACCCTTTTCTTATAAATTGACATTGCTACTTCAATTGGTATCAAAGTCTGGTTTCTAAAGTTGAACACCTAACAAGTGTTAGAGGAAAAAATTCAAGAAGAAGAAGTACTATCAGAAGTCAACACGTGCTTAATGGTTTTGTAAGATTCAAGAAGAAGAAGTAATGCCTAAAGTTGAAATGCTTTTGTATAGATTAAGGATGTTTGATATATGAAAGATAACTTTGTAAAATTGATTTTAAAGTTATTTTTTAAAAATCCCACATGGTTGAGGTAAGACAAACATCCTCATGTTTCAATTTAAAGAAAAATCATTATGTTTTATACTTAGATGAATTTCCAACTAAAAATCTTTAAAAAGTGAAAACAGATCATTCTAGTCATAACGGAGAACGTTCTCCGTTCAAATTTGTTTTAACAAACAACTCCAGATCATTCTTCGTTTCTTCATCATGAAGAAGTTGAAAAATCAACTTTTGAAATTGTACCTACTGCCACATCATCTCCAACCAAATCATGTTTTTAAGAGTTTTAAAAAGAATTGTCATTTCTATAAGAAATGATCATGGGAAATTTGAAACACCGTTCTTCAAATCATTCTTTGATGAAAATGATATTTCACATGATTTGCTTGTCAAAGAACTTTCCAACAATATGAAGTTGTTTTAAAAAAAAATTAATTACAAGAAATGGCTAGTTGTTTATGTCTAATTGATGACTCGTTTGATCCATAATTTGAGTGGAACTAGCCAATCAATCAAGGATTGTTGAAACTGATAAATGATTTTTTTCAATACCAACCCTTTTATTAGATGTGAAATCAGCATGTGTAGTAATCTTCAATATTTGCTTATACACTTGTACATGAATTCATCTAGATAGTTGAGACAATTAAGTGCATCAAAGGTGCCCAGTTTTAGAGTACAAGATAGGTCTTAGGAAACTATCTATGGCCAACAAAAAGTAGTTTATTAATTTTAAAAGTGTCCTAGATAGTGTATAAGATTGCTAATAAGAATTCAAATTGCGTTGCTTTTTTGAATTATGATTCACTTAGTTGGTCTAACATTTTAATTTTGTACATTATTCATTTTATTTTCAATTTGGTTAATAACATATGGCTAAAACATAGGTACAATGTCATATATGTTATTCTTACTTTTCCCCTCAGAAAAATGCAATTATTTCTATCAAAAGATATGATGAGGAGGAAGAACAATCTGGACAGTCACATCAGATTATTTCCTAGGAAAACAAGATTGATAAACAATCTCCGTTTCACATTCCTCCTAGTGTTGAAAAATAATTTTGGGGAGAAGACATAAAATTTGTTTTTCATGTTTTTAATCTTGGCTCTGTTAAAAAATATCTTTAACATACATTCACATGAATTTTTGAAAAATAGAAAGCAAAATATATCACACTTTAACATTTTGAAAAATGTCATTACTATATTTTGTATGAAAAAGAAAGTATGGACAAATTTGTTTTAAAATGCCATCAAAGTATACTTCTGAATACTCTACATTCTATAAATATTCTAGAATATAAAATCTCAAGGCCCAAACTATATATGGAAGTATGCATATTATGCTTGATGAATATGTTGATTTTTATGATGAAAGATAGGATGATGAAGAAAAATAATTACAATGTTAAATTTGGATAAATCGCAAAGTTGATAATGTTGAATTATCATCTCTAAAGTCTGATCATGAAGTGGCAAAACAAAACAAAAAAAAATATAAGAGAAAGATCAATTTAAGTAAAAAGGTTCATACCGGAACATTCTCCACAAATAGCAGAACATTCTCGACAAAGAGAAGAATGTTCTCCACAAGAGCAGAATGTTCTTGACAGTTTATATGCTTCATTCAATCAAAATTAATGCTTTCTATCACGCTGATACGGTTGAAGATCATCAACAAGTTCTAAAATGAGTTGGAACCATTTGCTTTTGGCACTCCTACACCTACCTCACTACTTACCTTTCCTCCAAAACATCTCCTCATTATCAAATTATTAGAAGAATTAATTGAGAGGGATTTATTACTGATATCAAAACTGTTGCTGGAGGTATAATTACAGTGGTTGACATGTCTCTAAACAATTATCTAAGAAATTGTGTCTATTGTGGAGGATATGGCAAACAAAAGAATTCTATGCAACAAGTGCTTGACTATGGTGATATTGTTGTCATGTATGGTTTAATTAATGTGCATCTACATCTTGATCAACCTGGAAGAACTAATATGAAGGAGGCAACAGTTAAAGAACTCGTCATTGAACAAGATCACTATAGGTGGTACACTTAATCTCAATTCTTATGATATTTGCATCATGATAAGAATGAATATTTTTTTTATGATATTATGTGATTGATTGAGTGCTCTTTAATCAATTCATGTTTAAATTGATTACATCACTCTTTGTCATTACTTGTACACGAACATGTCTAATTTCTATCATTCTTCAACATATTTTAAATATATAGCCTTATTTATGATTTATTTTTGAAGGATTTCAACAAGATAATATATTTTGGTCTTCATGAAAATGATTTGTGTCTCTTCTTACGTTAAAACTCAAAACTATACAAAAAGACTATGGCATGAAGTCAAAAATTGGTATCTGAGCATTTTAAGACATATTAATATATGTCTTTGCAAATGGATCTTATTTATTGTATATTTTTTTTGTGAAAATTGATCTCAAGTGTTTAAATATATTTTAAGTATGATAGATAGATATAACAACAATAAAAAGTCTTATACACACTTATAAATGAAAGTAACCTTGAACATGTACCTTATTGTTAATTTGTGTGGTTGCAAAAATGTTGTAACAAAACAAATTTTTTAATGTGAGCAAATCTCTTGGCATATTTTTTATCCATTTAAAAAAAATTAGTCTTTTAAAAATACAAACATTATTTGTATAAGAATATTTTGTAAAGAGATAAATTATATTTGACATAATATCAGATTCATCTTATTTCGCTTCCATATATGCGTTCATTCTCTCTAGCTTTAAAAATGAAAAATGAATTTATTTATAACAAGGCAAAAAGATGTCTTACTTGTTTTACGAAACTTTGAATTATTAAAGGATATTAATTTCATAATATTCCGGGGGAGTTTTTAGAAAATATTATTTTCTTAAAGTTGAAGTCAACTCATTTTTTTTTTAAATGAGAAGAATATATTCATTGAAAGATTTTCATGTGTGTTAAAATACTTGCATATGTTTGCATATAATTATTTGATATTGTCGTTGTTATCATTATCCATATCTTGATTGCAATATTGACTAAAATGATTTTTGATCATCATACATGCTATGTTCCTTGATGTTAAATGCAAACTTGCAAGTTTGATATGTAAATGCATTGATCAACCACATGGTTTCTAGGTGAAGTATACTCATGCTATTGCTCTCTATGTTTTTATTTCAATTTTTATTACCCAACCTTTCTGATAGTTGCCAAGAGGGGGAGAAAAATATATGATTGATATAGGATGAAAGTAATTAATGAAGAATGTTAAGAATTAACCTCTTGCATATGTTTAGAGGAAGTTTAATTAGAATGATAAGAATTAAACTATTGCGTGTGTTTAGGGGATTTTAATTACATATCTATGAACATTCTTGCATTTTATTTATACTATTTATGATTTATTCAAAAGGTTTGTCATCATAAAAAAACTTATGATAACATCAATATGCAGAAAGTTCTCATCAGTTTCCAAAATGATCATCAGTCTCCAGAATGATCAGATCAGTCTCTAGAATGATCAGGTCAGTCTCCAAAATAATCAGACCAGTCTCCAGAATGATCATCAGTCTCCAAAATGATTAAACAAGTCTCTAGAATGTTCAACAATCATTCTCCAGTCTGTTTTGCGCGAATCAAGACACTGTCTTGAACTGAATTCGTCAATCATATATCTGAGAATCAAAGGATTATTAAACACAATCAAAGTTGTCCAATAATGAGAAGCTTCAGACTAGACATTTCCATCACATAAACAGAATGCATAATGTTCAAAGATATGAACATTTTTTAATTAATAAAGTCTGGTCTTTGGTCAAAATCTGACACATTATAGCAGAGCACTTTCCAACGACTCTTTTGGCTGTCATCAGCTTTCCTAAAGCCTATAAAAGGAAAGCCAAGCTCAAAGGAAAATCAGAACTTCAAGTGTTAAGAAAATCCATCACTTACTTACAATCATACTTGAAAGTCTCTCACTCGCAAACATTGAATCAATTCTGATTTTTCCCATTCGATTCTTAGAATCATTCTCGTGTATTTCCTGTCAAAGAATCATAACTCAAATAAGTGTTGAGCCTTCTCAGATTTTGACAAAACACTTTAAATCATATCATTGTAAACTCAAGGCTATAGTGTGAAGTATAGTTTTGTGTAAGCTTGTAGGGAATCCTTTTATGATTAAAAGGTGAACTGTAAAATCCTATCTAAAGATTGATTGGTGATTTGATTGAACTCCTTTATGGGTGGAAAGGATTTGTTTTTGTAACTGATCAAAATTGATCTAAAATAGGGTGTGTAAAACCAAGATTGTTCTCCGTTTTAGCACTTAGTGAAAATCTCACAGTTGTGAGGACTAGACGTAGCCCAAAAAAGTTTTTCATTTTTTGTTTTCACAACCAAAATCAATTTTGAGTTATTTTCTTAAGTTTTTAACATGAATTTTTAAAAGGGTGCATTTACAATTCAAAATCCATTAGTCTTTTAACATGAAATCTTTTTAAAACAATTTTGACTAGAATTAAAAAAAAAAATTGAAAAATGAGAAGTAAAACACCATTTATCTGTTTTATTTTTTTAGTTTTAAAAAGTATAATATTAAAAATAGTTTTATAAAACAGTTTTTAAAAATAAATATTAAATTTTTAAATTTAAAAAAATTAAAATAAAGTTCTTGAGAGATGAGAATCAATGTTTAGGTTAAAATAATTGAGGTACATGCATCCTATTGCACTTTTAGTTATTATTTATTAATAAAATATAAAAAGAAAAATAGTTAAAAAAGATTATGTATATATAATTAAAATTTTAAACTATACAGATCAATTTTTCATTATTTTTTTTCTTATATTTAATCTCAAACTAGTATAATGATATTAGTAAAACTAGTATACCATAATTTTTATAGTATAATCATCACGAGTGTTCCATCTTAATTTGTTGCAATCGTTACTAATAACTATGATGACAGATGTAATGTAAATTTAATTTCATCCATATATACGTGTCTGCTTTATGAACACCCTGATATGCCACAATCTATAGTTAAATAAAATTAACTTTTGAATCAACTAGCAGCTACTATGCATGGACAGCAGGGGCTCTGGTCCTACCAAGTAAAATAAAAGTGTATAGAAAAGCAAAACAGGATATGAATGAGGGAGTGCAGAGAGAAAGATAATGTTAATTTGTGGCACCAGTTTATCGCCATACTGTGGATACTTCCCAAGTGTTAGAGGTTTTCAAAGTGAGAGCAATTGGCACATAAAAAATACAAGAAGCATAATCAGTTGCAAATCCCATAGTGAGAGTGTGAAAAGTTTTTCCCTTGCTACATTCCTCACAAGTGTTGCAGTAATAGCTTCTATTGCAACAGCTGATGCAACAAATTATGAACAGGAAGAGACTCTATCCAACATACCTCAAACTCTATCTGGTGAGTGCAGATCAGCACAAGATTGTAAGAAAGCAAAAATACAAAAACCAAAGTCAAGAACAGCTGAATCTTGCACAATTAAGTGTGTCACTACTTGCATCAGAGGTGGTGACGGCTCTCCTGGTGAAGGCCCTCTTAATGTCAGAAGGTACATGTAACATATTCAATCATATTATCATAACACAAAATTTTATTATAAAAAATTTATTATATGACAGGCTTCACTGATATGCTCTTCAATTTTTCAGACCACTCGTTGTTTTCAAGCAAGGTTTTCGAACTCGTCAATACTGGTAAATTACTTCAACTTTTTGCAATAGCTTATTAAATGACTTCAAAATTATGAAATCAATCTCTCAATTGATGCTTATAATACCTTCCATCTACTTTTCTGATGCAGTTTGGTGGAATGTTCAGATATATGTAATTTGATAAGCAGTGGTGACAATGGACCTTGAATTTACATCGTTATCAATATTCATAAACCTTGTATGATGTGAGAACTTCACTTATTTTCTTTTCTTTTCACTGTGATTTTTTTCATATATATAACTTGAAATTGGCTCATCTGCAAAACATTATAAGAGGCAATTATACAGCAGTTTTTTATTTCTAAACAACTACTTTACCATATTTTCCAACATAACATTGCAGAGTTATTCTGCCAAGATCTTGCCACAAATTATTCATTTTAATGACTCCATTTTTAATGGTTATAAGTGAAATCCGCAACAATTTAGAACATTTTTAAACATATTTCTCCTCGTGGAATTTGTAAAAACAAGCAATATGAAGAAATATTTATTTTTTCCTTCTCATTTAGCCCATCAAAACTTAATCGCAACACATCCATGATATCTTTATTTGGACTTTCTCTCAATCTAGCCAATGCACTTCTTCATATGCCATTTTTTCATAATCACTAAAAATATGATCAAGTTTGAGAGCTTTTTGACTAAATAATTGAAGAGAATTAGTCGAATTCAAGAGTGACTAAATAAAATTATAGTTTGCAAAGAGAAAGTGAATTCAAATATTTGCCATATTTACTTATGGCGCACATCCCAACCAAAGAAATTGGCAATCTGTGTTAGAGCTTCCCTCCACTTTTTCACCATGTTGGTGTCGTGTTGGAATCTTTGTTTATGTTTTGCAAATGCTTCAACATAAACTACCTTTTTGATATCTCAGAAGGATCAACGTCATAGAAAACATACTGTGTTCAAGGATGTATGCCAATTATTACAAAAACCTATTAGAAACCAAGAATGTTCTGGAAAACTAAATTCATCATAATAAACTAAGAACGTTTTTTGTATTTAAAATTTATGTAATTCAAGTTAAACTACTAAGTGTATGTAATAGCTAACTATCTAATCTCTTAATTAGTTAGTTAGATAGTTAGAGGACGGTTAAAATGAATATGAATAAACTATGTATAAATAGCACACTCCATTTATTCAATAAACAAGTCCTATAACATTTATCTCATTCTATTTTCTATTATTCTTGCACTTGAAATAATAAGCTTAAAAGCTAACAATTGGTATCAGAGCAAGGTTCCGATCTCAGAGCGATAAACACGAGTGAAGTGTGAGGATTCAAATACAAGTGAAGTGGTGATGAGTTCAAGTGCAAACAATGGAAATTTTTCAACACATATGCTACAATTTGATGGAAAAGATTGGGATACATGGAGAGTGCATATTCGAGCATTGTTTGGATTTCAAGAAGTGTTAGAAATAATAGAAAAATGTTTTGAAGATCTAGGAGTCAATCCAACAGAGGAACATAAGTCAGATTTTAAAGAAAACAAGAAGAAAGATTGCAAGGTCACCTTCACTCTTCATCAATGCCTGAACACAACCAACTTTGACAAAATTTCTGATGCAAGAAGTGCCAAAGAAGTCTGGGTGTCACGACCCGAAAACTAGACGTCGTGACTGGCGCACAAGCTATACTCATAGCCTGACAAGCCTACCAACTAAATTAACAATTAAGCAACTAATTAGTTCTCAATAATCATTTCAAAAATATATATATAATTTTTCTCAAAAATTCGGCACAGTATCCTCTGTGACTTCAACATTTTCAAATTTATAAAATCTATGTTTACAGTCTTAACTCAGTCAATTCATATTTCAAAGAGCATAATCTATTTGTTTAATACATTTCCCAAAAAGACTTTCTAGACTCTAATAGCTGCAAAATACCTTACAACTCAATAGACTTTACAAAAAAGGATCCTCGAACAAAGAGGTCTACCAAAACAAATATGATTGAGACTTGAATCTACTAACAGCTTGCTACTCAACTGCACGTGAATCTGAAAAAAAAAATAAACAACGTGAAGGGGTAAGTCACAAAGACTTAGTGAGGAGACAACAACCACCATCAACTAAAAGGAAAACACAAAAATGCACGAATAATTGTTTTAAAATCTTGTGGCAATTATGTTAAACAATATTACTTAAAAATCTAGATAATTCTCAATTAAAATATACACATATAAAGTCATTAAACTTATAATTTAGTCGTTCAGATAGAAATATTAAAAACTCAATGATTTCCAAAGTCATTCTAGACTATCAATGAATTGTTGTGGGTCCTTAGTCGCGTTAGACCCATAAAAAGTAGGGGATTTAAGCTTCATGAAGTCTGGTAAAGTAACCTCAATCCCCATTGTTGCAGCAGTAGTCTGATGCTCAACTTGTTTAACCTCTTGTTGACCATTGGGATTTTCATGTCTTTGATCACCCTTATATTGTTGTCCGACGACAACCCCAACAAGTTGTTGCACAACCTGTTGTAATCCCTGCAGACCAGCAGCAAACTCTTCCATGACTGGATTTCCAAGCCTCCTTCTAGGTACCTCAACATCGACATCCAAGCCACGTCCGCCAACATTAGCTCTACGCCTATTTCGAGCACAAATTGAAACATGACCTCGTTGACGAGAGTCTTGGGCTTGGGCAATTGAATTATAAGCAATTTCCTTTATAGTAGGATTCCTAGTCTTGGGTAGCATTCTCACCTAATCAAAGAACATTGATCAAAAATTGAACAAGACAACAAGAAACTGTAGAAAGATATTGATGATGAATTTAAACACAGATTTAAACAACAGATAAGACTCTCATAGAGTGCTAATAACCCTTGCAAGTAAGTTATGCCTGGGAACACAATTTACTGACAAAAATATATTATCACCCTATGTTTGCAGCTATTTTTTTGGACCTACGACCGAGCTTTGATGCCAACTTTGTCACGACCCGAAAACTAGACGTTTTGACCGGGGCACAAGCTATACTCATAGTATGACAAGCCTACCAACTAACTTAACAATTATGCGACTAATTAGTTCTCAATAATCATTTCAAATAAAAATCTCAAAATTTCGACAGAGTATCATCTGTAACTTCAACATTCCCAAATTTATAAAATCCCTATTTAAAGTTATAACTCAGTCAATTAATATTTCAAAGAGTATAATCTAATTGTTTAATATATTTCCCAAAAAGATTTTCTAGACTCTAATAGCTGCAAAATACATTACAACTCAATAGACTTTATAAAAAAGGGTCCTCGATCAAAGAGGTCTACCAAAACAAATATGATTGAGATTTGAATTTACTAACAGCTTGCTACTCAGCTGCATGTGAATCTAAAAAAAAAAAAAAACAGCATGAAGGGTAAGTCACAAAGACTTAGTGAGGAGACAACAACCACCATTAATTAGAAGAAAAACACAAAAAGGAACGAATAATTATTTTACAATCTTGTGGCAATTATGTTAAACAATATTACTTAAAAATCTAGATGATTCTCAATTAAAATATGCAGATATAAAATCATTAAACTTATAATTTAGCCGTTCAGATAAAGATATTAAAAATCCAATTAATAACGGCGTGAAATCAAAATGAACAACCTTAAAATCATCATAAAAATCAAACAAGTAAAAATACAATTTCGTGAGAACCAAGAGGCGACTTCATCTTATTGATAGCCTTTTCCTTCTAAGGGTAACCTTTCCCTTAGGGGTGGCTTCATGTAATGGATAACCATCACCTCTCAATCCCGCAACGCATCATCACACATCAATTAGGGAGCTTACATCTCGTTGATATTCCTCTCCTCCTACGGTTGACATTTCTCATATGGGCGACTCCATCTGACGGGTAACTCTCTCTAATCAAAACGAGGTAACTAGGTGCACCTAACGTCGTTAACGATTTCATAATTATAACAACAATTTTCCAAAACACGTATTTAAAACCATATCTCATTTCATTGTAATTCATGGAAAACATATTCAATCACATAGTAATTCAATATTTAAATACTTTTGACTCATACGTAAATCAAGAAATAGGTACCCTTCTCCTTCCTTATAGCACAAACCCTAACCCAAAATCCTAACCAATAGATTTTGTATGAGTATGAGAAATTATGCTCTTGGGGATGTTAAGTTCCTTCTAAGGGTTGAGGGTTTAAGTATTGTGGAGTGAGAAGAAGCAATGAGAAGGAAAGAAGAAAAAAAAAATGGGGGAGATGGGGTTTTGCCGAAAGGGAGAGAAGAAATAGGAGAAAAAGGAGGGAGTGAGATAGAAAAAGAGTGGGAGTGGGTGGTTAATGTGTTTTATTTATTTATTTATTTATTATTATTATTATATTTTTTTTTTAAATCACACGGGGCGTGTCACTGGAAACATACTTGAGAAGTGTTATTCTAGAGGAACCAAGGTCAAGAAAGTGAAATTACAGGCCTTACAAAGATGATTTGAGTTGTTGCAAATGGAGGAGCAAGAAAATGTGTTTGATCTGATCTCAAGATTGAGGAGCATCACCAGAATAAGAAAGAAGGAGATGAAGCATGTGTTGTTGATGAATGTTGGACTGACAAATGAGGAAAACAGAATAAGAAAGAAGAAGATGAAGCATGTGTTGCTCAAGAAGATGACTCAGATTCATAAACAACCTTGTTAATGGCTACCACAAACGAAGAATATTCTTTGTCCCAGTTCTAGTTTCTTGATACTGGTTGTTCTAATCACATGATAAGTCACAAAGAATGGTTGTTGGATGTTGATACATCAAGAAGGAGAAAAATCAGATTTGTTGATGATAGAACCTTGAAAATGTGATGTATGTGCCAGGAATGAAGAGAAATCTGTTGAGCATTGGACAACTGATTCAGAAAGTGTTTCAAATGATCATGAAGAATGATGTTTTAGAAATGTATGATGGACAGAAGAAGATGATACTCAAGGCTCCTTTTTCAAAGAATGTACCCTTTGTTATCAACATACAAGCTACAAATATTCAATGTATGAAGGCAATAAGCTCAATTGATGAAAATTGGTTGTGACATTCAAGATTTGGCCATCTCAACTTCAGAAGCTTGCAACAGCTAAGAGTCAAGAAGATGGTGAGTTGAATTCTTATGATTGATGTCCCTGAGAAGGTGTGTGAACTATGTATGGCAGAAAACAATCAAGAAATTCCTTTAAATCACAAGTGCAAGCAAGAGCGAATAACGTTCTTGAAGTGGTTCATAGTGGCATATGTAAACCATTTGAGGTGTCATCATTAAGAGGTAATAAGTATTTTATAACCTTTGTTGATGAATTCGGTAGAATGTTATGGATTTATTTGATTAAAACAAAAGATGAAGCATTTGACATATTCAAAAATTTCAAGATTAAAGTGGAGAAACAAAGTGGATAAGCTGTCAAGGTGCTAAGGACAGATGGAGGAGGATAATATACTTCACATGAATTCAAGGAGTTTTGTGTCATTGAACATGAGGTAACAACTCCTTACATACCTCAACACAATGGTCTGGCTAAAAAAAGGAATGGAACCATTCTATACATGACTAGAAGTATGATAAAAGAGAAAGAACTGTCACACGAGTTCTGGGGAGAGGTTGCATCAACTGCTCTCTACATTTTTAATAAATGTCGAACAAAGAAACTGCTAGAGAAGGTACCAAATGAGATCTGGAGCGGAAGGAAGCCATTAGTAGGGCACTTGAGAACATTTGATGCTCTATGTTTTAAACATGTACCCGATCATAAGAGAAGAAATTTGCAAGACAAAAGTGAAGTAATGATACTTATAGGATATCATTCAATTGGGGCATACAATCTATATGATCCTGTTAGAGGCAAGGTGGTGGTCAGCAGAGATGTCAAGATCATTGAGCAAGAAAGCTAGGACTGAAAATAGACATGCAGCAACAGCTATGACTGGAGCCAGAAGAACAGAAGCCATCACTGGAATTGGAAACAGGAGACCAATAACTCAAGCCATCCCATACAAAGACCTTTGCAAGAGCAGCATGATCATCATACCAATGGAGACATAAATGAAGAAAGAGTGGAGTCAAGAAGACCTCAAAGGGCAAGGCAACTACCAACACATTTAAGAGAATTTGAAGTGTACAATGATGGTGAAATTGACAAAAGGGGAGATCTGATTCATTTTGCCTTATTTGTAGATACATAACCTTTGAATATTGAATAAGCCTTGAAGAAAGGACCCTGAAAGAAATCAATGATGGAAGAGATCAATGCAATTGAGAAGAATCAAACATGGTACTTGATTGACTTGCCAAACAGAATCAGATTAGAGTAGAATGGGTTTACAAATTGAAGTTGAATCCAGATGGAACAATTGTTAAGTATAAAGCTATATTGGTTTCTAAGGGATTCCTACAAAGGGAAAACATAGATTATTCTGAAGTATTTGCTTCAGTGGCCAAAATTGAAATAATCAGACTTGTAATTGCACTGGTTTGTGTTAGGGGCTGGCTAATGTGCCAGCTTGATGTGAAACCTACATTTCTAAATGGATCGCTGGAAGAAGAGGTGTATGTCTCTCAACCACCAGGATTTGTGATTGAGGGAGATGAGGATAAAGTGTTCAGATTGAGGAAAACTCTTTATTGTTTGAAGCAAGCACCAAGAGCATAGAACAAAAGAATTGATTCATTCTTAATTGGCATTGGATTCATCAAGTGCACAGTGGAGTACAAAGTTTATGTGAGACATTACACACTGAATGGAGGACCTGCAATGATCCTAATATGCCTATATGTTGATGAACTATTGGTAACTGACAGCAGCAACAAGACAATTGTTGAATTCAAATAAATCACGAAGATGAGTTTGAAATGACAAACTTGGACAAGCTAAGCTATTTTCTGGGCATGGAGTTTACTGAGATAGAAGAGGGATTGCTGATGCATCAGAAGAAGTATGCTCGAGAGATCTTGAGAAGGTTCAATATGATCGGTTGCAACCCTGTTGTCACTCCAATGGAGATCAATGCGAAGCTTGGAACATAAATTTAAGAAGAACAGACTGATTTGACCTTGTTCAAGCAGGTTGTGGGTTCCATAAGATATTTGTGCAATACAAGACCTAACATTTGCTATAGTGTGGGCGTGGTAAGTAGATTCATGGAAAAACTCAAACATTCTCATTGAATGGCAATTAAGAGAATCACGAGATATGTTCAAGGCACATTTAAACATGAAATTTTGTTTGCAACGAATTCAAAGCAAGAAAATGAAGACTTGGTGGGGGTATTCAGATTCAAATTGGTGTGGAGATAAGAATGATAGAAAGAGCACTTCATGCTATGTGTTCAAGTTAATGAAATCTCCAATAGCATGGAGCTCAAAAAAGCAACCAATGATATCACTTTCTTCATGTGATGCTAAATATATTGCTGGCAGCTATGCAACTTGCCAAGTATTGTGGTTGGAATCATTGACAATAGAGTTAAAGCTAGAAGTATGCAGACCTATTCCATCAATGATTAACAATATCTCGACAATAAATCTGGCAAAGAACCATGTGTCTCATGGAAGAAGCAAACACGTTGAGACAATATTTCACTTCTTAAGTGATCAAGTTGAAAGATGCAAACTAAAGCTCATCTATTGTCAAACTGAAGTTCAATTGGCTAATATGATGATCAAGGCGTTGATGACAACTAGATTTGAAGAGTTAAGAAGATTCCTAAATGTAAAATCACTTAGAAACTTGAATTAAGAGAAAGTGTTAGAAATCAAGAATGTTCTGGAAATTCAGATTGATCAGAATAAATCAAAAACGTTCTTGGTATTGAAAGTTTATGTAATTCAAGTTAAACTACTAAGTGTATGTAATAGCTAATCTCTTAATTAGTTAGTTAGATAGTTAAAGGGTAGTTAGAATGAATATAAATAAACTATGTATAAATAGTACACTTCATTTATTCAATAAATAAGTTCTACAACATATATCTCATTCTATTTTTTATTTATTTTAATTCTTGCACTTGAAATAATATCTTGAAAGCTAACAAAACCAAGTTGAGGAAGCATAGTTCTTAGACAAGACGACAATGAAAATTTGTGAAGCTTGGATTGCACGAAGGAGCTCGGGTGATATGCACTCACGTTTTGGAAGATTAGTGTCATCAGGGAATACAAAAACGCTTTTAAATACTACTATCTAATTAATATTATATGCATAATTCATAATTTACTATTTTTTTCACTTTGTATTTATGATAATTTGAATCAATCAATAGTTTAAAAAGATAGCTAGGTAAAAATATTAATCTCTCTTTTATTTTTTATTTTATTTTAATTCATGTGAAATGATTAAATACAACAATTATTTGAAACAAAGGGAGTATATTTATTTATTACAGTCAATATATTATTATATTTATTATTTTTGGTTTAATTATTATGAAAATGTCTAAACTATTTAAGAATTTTAAATAAATTCTTTAAACTACAAATATTGGAAATCAAGTCTCCAAACGGATATATTTTTTTAATTAGGTTCTTCCATAATGTTGTGGTTGGTAAAACTTTAATTGAAGGAGTTAATTGCAACTAGTTTTATTTAAGGATCTAATTAAAAATTCTTAAATAGTTTATTAAGTGAATTCATAAACTGGATAAACATTCACTTTTATATTTGACAAACGGTATCATGTATGATAATCTCTAAATTAAAGATTAATATTTTAAAATCACTAAATCAATATTAGGTTCGTCACTTTAATTATTGATATTAAATATCTTTAAAAATCTATTAGTTTGATAATGCGTCCAATTTTTTGACACATCATGCTCTCACATAGCCTCAACCAAATTCACTAATTTTAAATCCTACTCCATTAGAGATTAAAAATGACGGAAAAAATAAACATTTTTATTTTCTCAAATAGAAAGAAATAAACCTTTTACTTTATTCTCCCATTTTTTATACAATGTTAATTAGAAGCCTTCAAATTTGTAATACACAAGTTACAACAAATTTATGACTTTCACTGTAAATTTAAAGAACTGGTTGTTGTTCTTTATTAAAAAAAAACACATTAAATTTCAAAAAGAAATATCTTAATAAGATGCTTTTGTATGCAGAAAATCATAACAGAGTAACTCATTCTTATCGAATTCTTGAAAGTTTATGACGTTTATCTTTTAGTACTGTTGTTGATCAAACTTTTTTCTTATCTTGCTGGAATTTGTATCTGAAAGATGATCATATATGTAAATACTGTTTTAGGTAAAATTGAAGAATATTCAAAACAATATAAGGGGTCTTTATTGAGGATAACTTATTTACATAAATCATGTTGGTAATTAAAGGTTCTAAAACGAAGACAAAAAGTTAGAAGTTTGAATGGTTCTATCTTTCCTCATGTGTAAAAATTGAGAGAATATAGTAAATGGTTACTTCTACATGAGAAGATGAAAATATATTTTTTTTTTTCTTTCTATTACTTTAGTTCAGAGTTTAAAATGAATGAGGACAATTGTGTCAGTCAAAAAATTGGACATGTCTTTAACATTGATAAAATTATAAAAGACATTTAATATTAAAGACTAAAATGACCAAAGTAATATTCATTTGATTTTTTTAAAATGTTTTATTTAGTTCAATGATTATTATACTACCGTGTATATTGAGAGAACTTGAAGAACAGTTCATCTTATTAGTTTGATCCATAAAAAATGAGGAAATAAATATGACTTCAACAATATTCATATCAGTTGTCTATTTTATTTAGCATAATGCTAGATATAAGTGAAGATAGGTTAAGTCGTTCAACAAACATATATGATTTAGTCCAAACCCAAAATTGACTAATTTATTTATTTATCTTTTTAAATAAACAATTTCAAAAAAATTTAAAAATCTATTTAGTTAAAAAATAAATCTATTTATTATTAAAAAAATCTTTTTTATAATATAAATAATATTATTATTTTTTATTACTATTATTATTATTATTATTATTATTATATTATTATTATTATTATTATTATTATTATATATTAGATTTCAAACGTTATATTAAATTATAAATTTGCTAATATTTTAGTAATTTAATAATATTATTTTATATTAGTTTTTGATATTTAAATATACTATAATAATAAAATAGAATTGTAATATGACGTAATATAAAGTCAAATTCTTTAAAATATTATGTTAAATTCAAAAAATATATTTAATTTTATCAAACCTCTATTAAAAAATATATCTAATTATTTATTTAAAAATATTTATATAAATTAATTTTTAAGTACATTCAGGAACTTTTATAAAAATTTGACTAAAACTTAAATAAATAAATAAAAAAGAACTTAAGACATACCCAATGCTAAATTAAACCTTAAATTTTATAAAAAAAATATAAATATATTTGATTGTGTTTTATTTTTTAATTTTTAAAAGGAAAATTTTAAAAAAAAATTATTTAACAACTCTAATTTTTAAAATAATTTTAGATTATAGAATTAAAAAAATTAAAAAATAAAAAGTAAAATATCATTTATCTATTTTATTTGTTTAATTTAAAAAAAATATAATATTAAAAAATAGTTTTATAAAATAATTTTTAAAAATAAATAATTTTTTTTAATTTTTAAATACTAAAATAGAATTTTTGATAAATAATTAAAAAAAACGTCACAAGTTTTTCAAAATTTAAGTCCACAAACAAGCCCCAATTGACGTGTAAAATATAAAATAGAAATAGATTTTTGTTTTTATCCGAAAAAAAGAAGAAGGCGATAGATTCAAATTGGTGGAATTAGAATAAGCGCGCTCGCTTCACTTCAGTCATCCAACTCAACTCAACTCAACTCAATGGCCAACTCCCTCACTTTCAGAACTAAAACCGCCACCGACGATCCTCTCTTGCCCTTTCTCCGGTAATACTCTTTCTTTCTTCATTTCACACACACACTTCTACACACGCATATTCTTACGAATTTCCGCCATTTTGTGATTTTCAGGTCAATCAGGACTGCCCTAGAAGATTCTAATGGCTCCAGTGAAAATTTCACCAACTTACTCAGTGATTGCATCACTATATTCAAGGACAATCACCGTTACCGAGACGATCCCAGATTCCTCAAGATCTGGCTCCTTTATGTAATTATCCAAATTACCTCAATTATCATTTCACACATCCTTTCATTCATCATGCAAACTGCACACACCACAACACTGCTTAACCTCGCTAATCTAATTTCAATTACTAAACCTAGTTTTTTTCTTCTTAATCTCTATATGTACATGTTGTTTTAAGATTTCAAAATTGTACTTATTGATATTTTGCCGAGCATTGTTTTAAATAGCAGTCACAGTTGCGTTAAGCATTTTGCGTTATGGATTGCAGTCATTACGGAGTGAAATAATCACAGTATTGTACAATCATATACTCCCTCTGTCTTAGGTTGAGTGTCATTTTTGTACACAAAAAATTATCCCAAAATGAATGTCGTCTACAATTTTCAATACAACTTTAATTGTTTTTTCCTATACTACCCTTCAATGATGACTATATTAACAACTTTCAAAATATTATTATACTTTGCATTGATAATGATGAAAAATCCACCAATAGGTAACATGAGTAGTTTGGTAACAATTATCTGTTTCTTCTAATTATTACATTTCTTAATATGTGTGGAAAAACCTTAAACGACACTTATTGCGAGACAAAAAGAGTAATATATAATACTCACCAAGAGATGATCAAAACTAGAGAATGAAGTAAGGTAGTGTTTACTGTTTAGATACATTATGAAAATGTGTTTTATATTCATTTGAGGTGAAAAAAATAGAATTCTCGATTTTTTCTTCCATAAAAACAATGTCCCGCCGCAGTCATTTTCTCGTTCGCAGACCGGCTTTTAAAACCTCCTTGCCAAGTATACTCTTATTTTTATCTAATTCAATAGTAAGAGAGAATTGTAGAGAGGTAGTATATTACAGAGATAAAAGGTTTATTAGGAAAATAAGTCATATTGTAATACATAAATTAATATAAGAACAACACTTTTAAATTTTTTTGAAGAGGACATGTTGCTTTGAGGCTCCTTGAATTGAAACTTGAAAGGCTCTCAAGTCTCAACCTGGTTTTGTTGATTTCTTTTTGCAGATGGGAGTTAGTGATGATTTTTATAGAGTTTTCAAAGAAATGATGGATAGTAATGTATGTGCCAAAAATGCTTCACTTTATGTGTTATCTGCAAGTTTTTTTGAAGCAAAGGGTAGATTGTGCGATGCCCAAACGGTCTATAAGCTCGGCATTTCCAGGTCAGTGTTCTGGACAAGATTTTGCAACATGCTTCTTTTGATATTGTAAATTGTAGCATAAGAGTTGTTGGGAAAGAAGGACTTAAAATTTCCAAAGCTCCAAAATTAGTGGTTCCCATAATTGCTATGCTTTTAGTTTTCAAATTCATTTTTGACTCATGGGAGTTGGAAAACTCACAATCTCACATTCATCTTTGGAAAAGGGAGTTGACTTGGAAAGTGAAAGCAATTTATTTGAATCTACCAGTTCGGGGAAGAAGTCACACGTCACCAAAATGTAAACTGGTTTTGGGAAAAAGTTAGGCATCTCAATTCCATGAGACGTGAGTGAATCTTCAAAAGAGTGGTTACTTGAATAGTGCTTGTTTCTTGTCTCAGTGAGTGTTTACTATTTGTTGTGAATCTTGAGTGGGGTATTTGGGTGTGTAGGGTGATCGTCATACACATCTTGGATGAGTTTTTTCTAGTTTAATTCCAAGTTTCCCAAACTTGTATACTTATTTTTAGATGGCAAATAGATTTGTTGGAGTGTTTATGTAGACGTGGCTAGAAGGTGTCAAAACATACATTGTATTCCATGATTTGTTTGGTAGTGTTTTTCATGTCTGTTTTATTTTGGTTTGTTGGTGTGAGAGTTTTCCCAACAAGATTGTAATTCTAGTTTTAATTTATGTTTGATCATTGTTCGACAGAAATGCAGAGCCGATTGAGTCGATGAAGAAGGCATATACCTTATTTCTCAGTAGAATGTCCGAAATATGTAATACTGCTTCAAATCAGAAGGTATAAAATCATATTGGAAAAGTGAACAATCCCATACAGTTAAAAACCGAGCCAACTTTTATATACCACTATTCTCTATGTGGTCTCTGCCACTTGTTCCCCCAACATTGTCTTAGTTCAATTTTGAGATTTCTAAACATTGATTTAAGAATTCTGATGTAATTTATACTTTCAGGTTGATTATAAAGAATCTCCTATATTGGAAAATAATGGCATTAATCCATGGGACCCCTCTACTATGAATGACCTTTTGAAGAAGATATATCCTTTAATTACAAAATTTGATGTGAGACATTTTGATCCTTTGTTTTCTACATGTTTAAAATAAATTTAATACATTTGACCAAGATTATGTTCCCTTACACGTCTTTAAATACATTTCAGGGGTATCATTCGAACACTAAATCTTATACAGGAAAAGTGGCCTTGTCTACTTTGAAGAATGCATCAAGGAATAAAGTTATAGAGATAGGTAGTTGTCTGACCATAATCTCAAGTACTGAACATATTTATCTTCTAAGTCTGATTTCCAGACTGCTTTCCAGCTCTCTCTATATGTACTATCAACTCTTCCAAGAGTTGATTTTTATATGAATTTGCTTCTTTGTATTTTCTGCAATACCGTTTGTAGGAGATCCAGGTGCTTCTTCTTAGCAACTGAAAAAAATGTTATGAAGAAGACAAATTTGTCCATATTCATTTGTTTTGCATGTAAAGTTCATATCTAGATGCAGAACAGTATGTATTAACTCATATCAAGAGTATGCAGTGTTATCAATTGCATATGACCAACCACGGTTAAAGGCAAAATATCTGCCATTTTAAGCGTCCATTTCCGCCCTAAAATGCCCTGGTGCCGCTGTCCTTCACAAACGCCATGGCAATCTTTGTTGAATTTGAACTTATTACATTTCCCAAGTGTTTTTATCTTGTCTTCTAAATTTAACCATGTTTCAGAACAGTTTCCAGAAGAACTAGGTTTATTATTTATTTCCATAAGTTGCTTTCTTGGACAAAGTTTCAGCTTATTTTACAAACAACACTATAGCTTATGTTTGTCTTTATCATGACATCCAAAGGTGGAATGAAGTACCATATCAAGGGCTGTGCTGGACAGGGTGGTTTTGCTCAAGTATACAAGGCACACGTCAACAGTGATCCTGATGATGTTGTGGCACTAAAGGTGATGACGGTTTTACAAATTATTTTCCCCTCAGACATAGAATTATAACATATGTTCTCATCAGATTGTATTTTAAAACTTGTCAGATACAAAAGCCAGCCTTCTCTTGGGAATTTTACATGTATCGTCAGCTTGATCAGCGCATCTCTGGTAGAGAAGTATGCTAATATCGATTATACCATCAACCTGCTTTTCTGTGAACATGTACTTATTCTGAGTTCTCTGACATCTTACTGTACAGAGGTCAAGCTATGGTTTCGCTCACAGAATTCATCTCTATTCTGACTGTAGCATACTCGTCTGTGACTATTTATCTCATGGGACACTACAGGTCAGTAATTTCCTTTGATTTCCCTCATTATCTTGTTCAAAATTCTGTTTAATTTCCTTTGATTTTCCTCATATTCGGCTGAAAATTCTATACAGGATGTCATCAACTCATATGTGGTCATAGGAAAATCCATGGAAGAAGTGTTGTGTATATACTACACAATTGAAATGTTGCACATGGTTGAAACCTTGCATGATGTTGGATTGATACATGGTGATTTCAAGCCTGATAATCTACTTATTCGCTATGCTAGGTAAATTTCAGCTTCTGTTGTAGTTCATGTTTGTGTTTCTTATTCAAACTAACCTCATTTTTGCACAATCACGATTCTAACTCTTCAACTTTCCAGTCATTTACATTGATAATTTGTCCCTTTACATTGTTTCATCTTGTAAGACTGCATTTGTAAAAAAAAAATTCCCATCTAGCAAAATATTGTCTTTCTTTTCTGTGGATAAGACATATTACTTGATTGTAGTATTTGAGTACAGGCGGTATCCCTGTCCAAATACATCAATAGGAGTTCAATTAATTAAAGTAAGAAGACATACATAAAACAGGATTTGACCACCCCACAGAAAAAAATTATTGAATTTCAAACTTTTTACTTTTAGCTACAACCAACTTTTGACCTTGATCATTTCTATCACTTCATCTAAATAAATCCAGTTGTATGGAATGGAAACCAAACTAATTTCTAATTTTCTATGCATCCATGAGGCATAAACGTGTTTACACTTGACCACAAATAGCATTTTTGCCAGATGCAATTAGAGATGTCTGTTAGGATATAGCGTAATAGATATTGTAGTTGATTGTTGTTATAGTTAGTTAGTTAATGATGTAGTTAGGACTATTGTGTATAAATAGGGAGTTAGGTAGTTGGTTTGAAAATCATTTTTGAATATCGTAAAGTTGTGAATAGAGTTGAAACTCTATGGAGAAGGGGAAACCCTTGGTGGAGAGATTTCTCTCTTATCTCTTAATAAAAGTGTTCTTTCTTTGGAATCCAATTTTTGGGCTCCTAAAAATGTCTAAATTTAAAAGTAAATTACTTGTGGATTCTACATCACTCCCACAAACTCATAGTAGTTGATCATTTTGAGTAAAGACTCTTTTGAATAAACTAGACTTTGATCAGAGTCCGTCAATAATTACTTTCAAAGCAAAAGTGTTGATTGTTTACGGGAGTGAAAATTAAAAGTATTGTTGATATAGTCATACAAAGTTTGCCACATTTATGGCAGAAAGATTTACTCATGGTGTTTTAAGACCTTTGATTGAGATAAAACCTACTTACAAATGCATCAATGATTTTCGCTTTGATTAGCATTTGAATTATATCACTGATATGCAATGCATGTTCTAACAATGAAGCATTGTGTCAAGTAGCTTAGATGATTTCCATTTGTGGACGATATTCATTATTTCTTGCTATTTTGCAGGGGTAGCCTCACAGAAGATGAGTTTTTGGATCGATGTGGTTCTTGGCCTGATCAGGTCAGGTTTTCTCCTGTAGGCTGTAGATACAATCAAATATTTGTATTCTTTTATTATGATTTTGTATTCATTGTTTTATCTTGCAGGGTCTTTGCCTTGTTGACTGGGGAAGAGGGATCGATCTACATCTCTTTTCAGATAACACAATATTTAAGGGAGATTGCAGAACATCTGGTTTTCGATGCATTGAAATGCAAGAGGATAAGCCGTGGAAATTTCAGGTGAGTTGCTACTTAAATTTCATTACAAATGCAATGGAGTTCGTGATTGGTTGCCTTTAAAAGTTCCTCTTCTATATGACTTGCCAACAGGTAGATGCATATGGCCTTTGCGCTGTTGTTCATGTGATGCTGCATAATTCCTATATGGAAATTGTCAAAAAAGAATCATCTGATGGGGGCTTTGTGTATCTTCCCAGACTACCCTTTAAACGGTATGTTCCTCATTTCTTAGTTGCATGCAATTTATACTTCTGTATGGCTCTATGATCTGTTGTAAAGGGATTACTTAACAAAAATTTGTTCACCTTCCAGTTTCCCTGTTGCTATATACTGAAATCAATTTGGGTAGTGCTACAACGGACCAGTCCTTTAGTTTTCAACTTCAATTTTTATTCTGATATATTTTACTAGTTGAATCAAACAGTTACTGGAACATCGAGCTTTGGAAAAATTTCTTCACTAAGATGCTAAATAACTACCCCGGCCGTGATGATAGGAAGTTGCTGCAGGAATTGAAGAAGTCCTTCCAGGACTATATGGGCTCTGATCCTCAACATATTAGGAAACTAAAGGAGTTACTCGGGAAGCAAAGGATTTCTCTGTGTTCTGCTTAGTGTTTTAAGATCATTATACATCCATTTCTAGTTTAATCGTCTTTGCAGCTGCCGAGTACATAAAACACAATGCAAGCAATCAAAGGCAGATTATGAAGGTATAAATTTTCCACGCTCCTTATGGACAGGACGCTTTCAAAGTGAGTTTGTTTTGGGGGCATGCCGGTGTATTTAACCTTCAACTTTATTGGGTTAAATATTACAATACTTTAAATTGAGTAAAAATAGATCATCCTTATTTGCTCATTGAGAAATAAACTAATGTTTAAGAGTCCTCCCTCCTCCTTTTAATGGCCATGCATGCCTCTATAGATGCTAATTTTTAGTCTATTGTTAGTTTGAGTAACGGTTTTTCAATGGTGTAATGTAAATGCAGAGGGTTGTAATTTGTTGTATGACTGTTGTACAAGCGATCATGTTTATTGTCTTGGACGTTTATCTAGTGTAAATCAATTGTATTTGTGAGTCCTTTCATTGCTTATTCTATGTTTTAAAATAATGCTTGTTCTAAAGCTTATGGTTAGATCAAATGTTTTGTTCTACTTGAAGGACTTTTCATGTACATGAACAAATTCAACACATCAGATTTATCAGTATCTAGTAGGGACCATCTTCACTTGGCAAAAGAAATATTGTGATTGCATTAGAATACGTTTGAGAAATTGAGAGGATTAATATACTCCAATTGATGATTGACATATTATTAAACATGGTGATAAAAAATGATAGAAAAGATTAATGAAGAGAGCCACGGCCAATGATGAGGTGAATCTAAAAGCTAAACCACACGGTCCACCTTATATTTTCGTAGGGAAAAAAGTTCTACAAATATTTTCATCATTCTCCATAATAAATAGATGTTTTTGTTATTTCTTATGAAAAATGTTATAACTCGTTGAACACTTGCAAAATATTTATATTTTTTTCTATTTACTAATACTAATGAGATTTGGTCCTGCAATCTACAAATTCAAAGTATGTCTTAATATGTCTTTTTGCTTCTTTAAAGAAGAGATTAAACAAATTATATTATTAAACATGAATTAGCTATATTATTAAATATGAATTAACTAACTATATTAATTACTATATCAATTGCATTTAATTTCATAATTTTTTTCCCTTCATTTTAATGGAGGTAATTGAACCTAAGACTTTATGCAATCTACTCAAAATTCTCTATTAAATTATGTTGAAATTGAACTTAAATGCTTTATATTTTTTTTCTTTAGCAGCAAAAGTTACTATTTATTTTATCAAATCTATTTTAATTGTAAATACTTGTATATATTTGTATTATCAAAAACTTAGCCGCCAAAGATTTGTTTTTATTTTTAGTTCTTCTTCGTTTATTTATGAGAGAGTGGTGATTTAAAATTACTTTTTAGTTTGATATTACTTTTTTAACTCTTTTTTTCCCCTCATATTAATTAAAGACAAGTTTTATCGTATAATAAAAAATAGAATATATATTAGTATTGTAGTATTTTTGTAATTATTTTTAGTATTTTTCTATTTTATGCTGTCAACTTGGATTTTATGAGTTTATTCACAAATTTATCATTTTTTATTTTTTTTAACAATTTTGAATTATATTGATCTTGTTTGACGTGATTTCTATCGATTAATTCTATTTCTCTTGTATAGACAAAGAAAAAATAAAAAAAGTAAATATATAAATTGATCTTTGAAATTATAGATATTGATCAAATTAAATTTTGAATTTTGTAAATTAATAAATATATCATTGAAATTATAAAATATTAATTAAAGTAGTTTATATGTAAATTTTTATCGTTAGTTATTTTGATGTGATATTATAATTAAATATATGGAATATTCATGTTGATATTACATGTAATTTGCTGATAAAATTTTATTATATTAAAAATAAATTTATAAATAATTGCTATTATATATATACTATTAATCACAGACAAATTAATCTATAAAATATTTATCAAAAAATTAGTATACATTAAAATGAAATTAATATTGAATCGTGAAACATTCAATTAACCTAACATATAGTCATTTCTAACGGTTTTACCTATTCAACAAAAAAGCGTAAAAAAGAAAAGGATAAATACGTCATTACAATTAAAACCCTAGTCTCTCATTTCGGTGCTCCCTTTTATATTCAATTTCAGTCGCTCTATTTTACTTCCCTTCTACCTCGCGATCTGAACGGAGACCTCTCTTCTGGTAAGTAACACTAACACCTCTTCACACTCTCTTTTTCTTCTTATCAACATTTCCATTTTCGCAACGATCATAATTTCCCTTCTCTTTTCATATTCATGCCATTTTTGTGTGTTTAGTTCCACAGTTATTTTTAGTGTTGTATGATTTTCTTCTGCGATTGTCTTTATTTTTTGCTATTTACTTGATTTTTTGGCAGTTGTTAAGTTGATAATGAAACGAAAAAATAAAAACTGTGATAGTGATGTAAACTATTCTGGGATATACTGTAGTAATAGTTACTTCCTGCTTAGTCAAATACATGAATTTTGCTTGGGTTACACTTCAGGATCTATATTAGTTAACCTTTTTTAAGCAGTGATGTATGATTTATGTATGTTTAAGTGTATCAAGTACTATTATTGAGAAGAAAATGTTTTTTTTTTCCTGATTCCTGGTTTTTCAGATTGCTTTATTTGTCGAAATTACAGATATGTTTCTACACGTTAAATTTCATTTTTGCATTTTGTGCACATGATTTGTTATAAATGTGGCCACTGTAATGGACTTTATCTAGTGGGAAATGAAATTGTTTGTTGTTGCTGTTGTAAGACATGTTTCTATCTACACTGTGCATTTTATTAATGCTCTTCTGTATTTTGTTTTGTGTGCATTTCAATTGGATGAGTTTTCCCGGAAATTTATTAAAACATTTTGTTTTGATTTGAAGTGATTTTTCTGCTTTTAACTTAGCTGTTATGGAATCTTTGATTTGTTGTTATGGTTTGATTTTCTCAGGTCACCTTCTAAGCTGCAATCATGGCTGATGGACCGCAGTATCCATCAGTTGCTCAGAAGTTAGCTGGACATTCTTATCTGGTGTCCAGGCTTAGCCCTAACTATAACTCCAGAAACTATTCTACGTCTGGAACTTTCACCAATGGTGGCCTGCAGACTCCGGGATTGGCATTTGCGTCACATCTTTCATCAATTACTGTGCCTTCTCCAGCAGAGAAAGGAGCAACTGGGTTTATGGTGGATTTTCTGATGGGAGGAGTGTCTGCTGCTGTGTCAAAGACAGCTGCTGCACCAATTGAACGAGTCAAATTACTTATCCAAAATCAGGATGAAATGCTCAAAAGTGGCAGGTTATCTGAGCCATATAAGGGTATTAGTGATTGTTTTGCTCGAACCATGAAGGATGAAGGTGTTATTGCTCTGTGGAGAGGCAATACTGCCAATGTTCTCAGATACTTCCCTACTCAGGTGATAATCTGATTTCTTTTCTTCTGTGATTTTAATGATTTTTATAGATGACTACTTTCATTATCATGTACTTCTATTATAAGATATTTCCTGCATTATAACATATTCTTGCAGCCTCTATAAGGTATGTGCGGTAAGGTTTATTCCTCAATGTGCAGATACTGTTATAACAAAACACATTTGTCGTGATATAAAAGAGCTGATTTTATTGTTTTAACTGTCGTGTTTTTACAATGGTTGAGTATTCTTTTGCTGGCCTCTATTTCTACGTGCACCTCACAAAAACTCAGTTTCACTACTATACCAAACTTTGTTACACCAATATACTCCCCATTTTTTTGTTTCATTTTGGTTTTGTTCATGCTGTCATATTCCTTTTACGGATTAGCTTATTTATATTGTGGAAGGGCAAGGATTTTGTATAATGCCTATTTTCATAGTTTTTGTTCTATTCACATCCCTTGACATAATGAATGTTTTCTATCTTTTTTATCTGAATGGGATACACGTGAATGTATTTGTGGTGTTGGACTGGTTGTTCTGTAGTTTTGAAGTGCTATTTCTCTAATTTCTAATTCCCTCCTTTTCTTTTAGGCTCTGAATTTTGCTTTTAAGGATTACTTCAAGAGGCTTTTCAATTTTAAAAAAGACAGAGATGGCTACTGGAAGTGGTTTGCTGGGAATTTAGCATCTGGTGGGGCTGCTGGGGCTTCCTCACTCTTATTTGTCTATTCTTTGGATTATGCCCGTACCCGTTTGGCAAATGACTCAAAGGCTGCAAAGAAGGGTGGTGGGAGGCAGTTTGATGGTTTGATTGATGTTTACAAGAAAACCCTCAAATCTGATGGCATTGCTGGCCTTTATCGTGGATTCAACATCTCGTGCGTTGGAATTATAGTGTATCGTGGTCTTTACTTTGGAATGTATGATTCTCTGAAACCAGTTGTTTTGGTTGGTGGGATGCAGGTACGTTCATAATTTGAATGTGAAATATAGGCTTTCTTAAATTGTCTCGTGATAGTTAACACATATATGTTTTTCCAGCATTATTTTTGTTGAATGTAAATACTTATGTTGGCCTCAGGAATATTTGATTTCGTCTGGCTTTCATATATTATATAGTAATATAGTATTAAAATGATGCTTTTAGAATACTTGTCTAGTTTATTAGCACATTATCTGTAAGCATGTTAGGATTCAGTGACCTGTGATTAGAAATGTATATACTTTCTATTAAGCAACGTAAATCCTAGATAGACATGACTGCTAAACTTAAAACTTACTTGAACTTGGGAAATTTGTTATTCTAAAATTTTTACTCTTCCTTTTTCCCCCATTATTGTGATTTATGTTTATCATTTCTGATTATGGTACTCTTCTTGTTAACAGGATAGTTTCTTTGCTAGTTTCCTTTTGGGATGGGCAATCACAATTGGTGCTGGTTTGGCTTCTTATCCCATTGATACTGTGCGTAGAAGGATGATGATGACTTCTGGAGAAGCTGTAAAGTACAAGAGCTCATTGCATGCGTTCCAAACAATCGTTGCAAAAGAGGGCACTAAGTCTCTTTTCAAAGGTGCTGGTGCAAACATATTACGTGCTGTTGCAGGCGCTGGTGTGCTTGCTAGTTATGACAAGCTGCAGCTGATTTTGTTTGGAAAGAAATACGGTTCTGGCGGGGGCTAAATGATGACGATAACTACCTGGATACTTGTGTTTGTTCCCATGTGATTAGGATAATGTTGGATCAACAAGTGCTATTAATGTTTTTCAGAATTTAGTTCCTTTCTATTTAATGATTATAGTTTTTAGCACTTTTCTTGTTACATGTCGTGAGCTTATTATAGTTCTTGCAGTTTGAGACCACCTTTTGTTTGGTTCAATAATTAAAACTCGTTTTGATTGCTAATGTTTGGTTGAAATGCAATTGGCTAATATAAGTTTTACTTGGTTCAGGCTTGGTTATTATAATTTTGATTATAGGGTGGGTGATTTACACTTGGTTCTGAAGTTAACGACTTTAACAATACACATTAAACTAAGTATGTTTCATCCTGAATATATTGCTCTGCCTAGTTACATTTTCTTGGAGAATACGGTTGTTAAGGTTAGGTGAATTGGACTGAAGATAAAAAGTCATCAGACTCAAATATTAAATTATACGGTTTGGTTGATCTGGAACAATTTATTTAGTTTTTACCTATACATTATCTGACAATGTAAAAAGCTTTAACTGAAAGAAATTAATTTCTTTATACTATGTCCAAGTTAAAACATTATAACATTCAAAATTTTAAATCAATGTTTGATATAGCAACGAAGTATATGTTAAACTACAAGTACTACAAATCAATTCATGCAAATAATTAAGTATTATAAAAAGAAACAAATCAATTCAGACAAATATTTTAATGGGGGAACTTTCAAATTTAGTTGTACTTGGAGACATTTGAATTGGAAGCTATGGAAGTGATTTTTTTATAGTTCAATCTGTAAATGCCACTCATTCCAGGTTTGGCTGATGAGCACTCTGAAAATTTTCGAGTTGATTTATGGTGTTTTGCTGTAGAAAAATGTTGAGGAAGAAAAATGCCATTTATAGTTTGAGTGTTCAAGCATTTTATGATGTAATGTAACACACACACCAATGTCGTAAAAATGCCAGTGAAAAGGAAAGATAAGAAAATAATGATAGTAATCAATATCCTAGTTAGACTTTAAATAAGAAATCTTCAAGCAGGGGTAGTCACCACACAAGACCTTTGAATATTTGAAGCTAATTGGTGAACTTGTACAAAATTCTTCGTTATTTCCCTTTGGTTTTAAGAAACCCAATTTCTCATTTGTTCATTCTCTATCTCCACTCAAACTACTACGACAACAACATGGAAGGAGATAAGTCCTTATAATGCGCTTGGTCCTCCTCTTCAAGTTTCATAGTCATGTGCAAACACAATCAATACCACTCTTGACTTTCTATCTAGTTGGAGGAAAAATCTAAGTCTTAGGTTGAACATAGATAAGTTTAAAATGAATTTATAAACAGTTGCATCATTTTGTCTTATAAGTCGTTTTTGTAATTATAAATTTGATTCAATATAAAAACTTAATTCATTGTCAAAGTCTATCCATTTGAACCACCCATCAAATTGTTCAATGACACCAAGCATAATAGTGTGTGAAATAAATTTATAAAGAGTATCATTCATCACCTTACAAGTTAGTTTTGTAATAATGAATTTGATTCAATATAAAAATCTAATACGGTGTCATAGTATATCTATTCAAACTTCTCACATTACAAGTTGATTACATAAGGATGAATTTAACATAAAAACTTAATATATTTTATCTCGAACCTCATTGGTAGAAGTATAACAATATAGGTTCTTGTAACATTTAACCATCAATTTAATAAGGTTGTTGTGATTATTTGCTGCCATCATTTTCAATCCATTTTGGACTATACTAATCTGAAAAATGAACAAGACAACATGATTGAACAAAAGACTATTGCTTCATAGTTTGAAAGTGAATTTATGATGTAATGTAACACACACACCAATGTCGTAAAAATGCCAGTGAAAAGGAAAGATAAGAAAATAATGATAGTAATCAATATCCTAGTTAGACTTTAAATAAGAAATCTTCAAGCAGGGGTAGTCACCACACAAGACCTTTGAATATTTGAAGCTAATTGGTGAACTTGTACAAAATTCTTCGTTATTTCCCTTTGGTTTTAAGAAACCCAATTTCTCATTTGTTCATTCTCTATCTCCACTCAAACTACTACGACAACAACATGGAAGGAGATAAGTCCTTATAATGCGCTTGGTCCTCCTCTTCAAGTTTCATAGTCATGTGCAAACACAATCAATACCACTCTTGACTTTCTATCTAGTTGGAGGAAAAATCTAAGTCTTAGGTTGAACATAGATAAGTTTAAAATGAATTTATAAACAGTTGCATCATTTTGTCTTATAAGTCGTTTTTGTAATTATAAATTTGATTCAATATAAAAACTTAATTCATTGTCAAAGTCTATCCATTTGAACCACCCATCAAATTGTTCAATGACACCAAGCATAATAGTGTGTGAAATAAATTTATAAAGAGTATCATTCATCACCTTACAAGTTAGTTTTGTAATAATGAATTTGATTCAATATAAAAATCTAATACGGTGTCATAGTATATCTATTCAAACTTCTCACATTACAAGTTGATTACATAAGGATGAATTTAACATAAAAACTTAATATATTTTATCTCGAACCTCATTGGTAGAAGTATAACAATATAGGTTCTTGTAACATTTAACCATCAATTTAATAAGGTTGTTGTGATTATTTGCTGCCATCATTTTCAATCCATTTTGGACTATACTAATCTGAAAAATGAACAAGACAACATGATTGAACAAAAGACTATTGCTTCATAGTTTGAAAGTGAAAGAGCTTTTCATTCTCTTAGATAAATATATATATATATATATATATATAAATTGCTTCTCTCATTTTCTTAACCTCACAAAATATGGCTTCACTTTCATCTCCTCATTCCTTTACCAGTTGTATGCTATTCCTCTTTTTTCTATATTTATCTTGTTTCTTCAACAACCTTAATGCAAAACACGACATAGCCAACAATCACAAGCACCAACACAGACACAAACACACACAAAATCCACCATCAAATCCAAGGCTTTACCGCGCTTTTCTTGCGCTACAAGCATGGAAGCATGTAATCTACTCAGACCCAAAAAACACAACTTCCAATTGGATAGGCCCTTCAGTTTGCAACTACACAGGTATATACTGTGCTCCATCACTTGATGATCCTAAACAAACAGTTGTTGCTGGCATTGACCTTAACCATGCCGATATAGCCGGGTTCTTACCCGAAGAATTAGGCCTTTTATGTGACCTTTCACTTCTCCACCTCAACAGCAACCGTTTCTGCGGCATCCTTCCAACAACATTCACAAACCTTACACTTCTCTATGAACTTGATCTTAGCAACAATAGATTTGTTGGCCCTTTTCCATCAGTTGTCCTTTCACTTCCTTCACTTACCTATCTCGACCTTCGCTACAACGAATTCGAAGGACCGTTACCTCCTCAACTTTTCAACAAACCTTTTGATGCTTTTTTTCTCAACAGCAACCGTTTCACAAGTTCCATTCCAAGAAATTTAGGACAAAGCAAAGCTTCTGTCATGGTTTTTGCAAATAACAAATTTGGTGGCTGTTTACCAGAAAGCATAGTAAACTTTGCTGATACTTTGGAAGAGCTTCTCTTAATCAACACAAGCTTATCAGGTTGTCTTCCACAACAAGTTGGATTTTTATACAAATTGAGAGTGTTGGATTTTAGCTTCAACAATATTGTTGGTCCTATACCTTATAGTCTTGCAGGGTTGTCACATTTGGAACAGTTGAATTTAGGACATAATATGATGAGTGGAATTGTTCCTATGGGAGTTTGTGAGTTACCAAATTTGGAAAATTTCACATTTTCTTATAACTTTTTTTGTGAGGAAGAAGGTATTTGTAAGAATTTGACATCAAAGAGGATAGTGTTCGATGATCGCGACAATTGTTTGCCGGAGAAGCCACGGCAGAGGAGCAAAAAGGAATGTAGTGATAATCTTGAACGCCCTGTTGATTGCTTTGAGCTTTGTTGTATTGAAGATGGTTTTGGGAAAAATGTCACTGCTGGTTCTGTGGCTATTCCACCTGCTGCAATGCCTGTTTCTGCACCTATTGTTGCACCAAGTTTCCCTTGACATTCAGAATAAGTATTTATGTTTGATGTAATAAAACTCCAAATTTGAGTTAGGCAATATCCTTGTACATACTTTTATTTTTATGTGGTATGTTAGTTCATGTCTCTTTCTTGTATCATAATGTGTTCCTTGGAGAGTGTTATATATGACAGAAATAGACTAAATGTTTTAGTGTTTTTGTCAAACTTGATTTAGAATGAATTTGATTTTGTAATATTTATTTATTAAAATTGTGTCTAAAGTGGAGTTATTTACATTTAGATGTGTTTATTCTAAAAATAAGTTTGATATTAAACTTTAATATATTTAATGTTTAAATATATTTTTGGTTTTTGTAATTATAATTTTTTTTATTTTAGCTTTTGTAAGTTTTTTTGTTTTATTTACATCCTTGCAAATATAATTTCATTTTAAAATATTCATTGTTACAAAAACTGTCAATTGACAAACACTCTTAAGTGAAATGAAAATTAATTAAATAATTATACTTATTAATTTAGACTAACTTAAAAAAAATTAAAATATAATGTTTTTTTTAACATGAACCCTAGACTTCCAATAAAATTAAATATATCAGCTTTAAAAAAATTTAAAAAACTTAAAAGTGTTCATCTTTTTCAGTTCAAAACCCAACTAATATTATATGAACATGAACACTTGAATTCCATTAAAAATGTGAATACTTGATTTTCAAACCCAAAAAGTGAGTATTTCATCTCCTTCATCCTAACCTAAAAGCCCATAAAATATTAACCCATATATCCCATCCTAAAAGTTCATAAAGTATCAACCTATATATCCCAACCAATCCAATCCATAAACCCCAACCAAAAACACCGAAAATCTCACCCACACAAAACCTATAACAAGCAAAAAGAAAGCATATAAAGGAAAAGAACAAACATACAAGACGGTCAAAAGATAAAAACATCAAAAACAAAAATAAGTTTAAAGAGGGTTTCGTGTTGTTGCTGCCATTAGAGACCACATATTGGAAATTTTGAATTTCAATTTTTACGGATTGTTGTTGAGATTCATAGATGCATATTGAGGTTAGTTAATTGTCTCATTCTTAGATGTACATTGGGTTAGGTGAAGTATGAATAATGAATGAAAAGAGATTAAGGGGTTGTTGGGTTGATGAAGAAGACTATGAAACTCTATGGATTCACGTTTTATTCGTTTGTAAATTCAAATTTTTTGTACTGTTCACTTGACGTTAAGGATTAAAAGTAAATTTTTTTGATATTACAGAGATAAAGTCTAAATAAAAAAATTTACAGAAACTAAAATTGAAAATTATTATATTTAAAATATATTTAAATTGAAAATTATTATATTTACAGGAATAAAAACATATTTAATCTTATATTTTTAAAAAACGTTTTCATTTCTTACCGGAATGTACTTTTTTGAATATCAATTTTCATACATGACTGTGCATCCAAATGTAAAATATTTTCTTTACTTATAATCCATGTGGAATATTTTCTTTACTTGTAATCCATGTGGTGCAAATCCTTATAAAAATATCTCTGATTCATCTCGTAAGTAAAGTTTAATTAGTAACCGCAAAAACATTAATATACAAAGATTTAAATTGAAACTCGAGAACTAAGGTAAATCTATCTACTAAACTACTTAAAAAAAATCTCTAGTTCAAACATAAAAACTATTGAACTAAATCTTTCGCTTACATGTAAAAGAATTAAATCTTTGAAAATGATTTTGTAAAATTATAAATTAGAAAAATTGAAAACGATAGATAAGTAGGAATACATTTTTCCTAAAATATCAATAATTAAAACGTCTTTTATATATATATATATATATATATATATATATACATTTTTAAGGTTATTTGCAAAGACTAAAAAATAAAAAATAACTTTAATTAATTAACAAATTTTAAATATACTCTTAGCTTTTTATTAGTTGACCCATTTATTTACTTTTTCTGTTCATTAATGTAAGTTTAAAATAATTAATAAATTTAAAGTAAAATTGACAAAAAAAAGAAGTTGACTTAAACTTGAAATTAAAGACTACAAATAAATAGAAATAATTTATTTTCTAAATACTGTCAATTAAAAAAGAACGAAGAGAGAAACATTTAAGAAAAGAAATTCACATATTTAGAAGGAAAAAAATTGTTCCTATATAGCTGTAGTCTTCAAATAGATAGAAGTATTTAGAAAAAAATTGAAACTATTGGACTTCGAAATTCTAATATACCTTGAGTTTGCTGTGTCCAATAGTTTATATTTAATTATTAAAAAATATATATATGATTACGAATTTATAGCATATATGGAAAGATAAGGAGATGCACTGAAAGCGAATGGAGGAATTCAAAATATTATCTTATGAAATTTCTAATATACAACATTATTATAGAAACAACCACTAAAAAAAAAAAACACTATTAACCAGTTACAAACAAATGTTGCATTGATACAATTATCTGAAGTATGTTTCAGCCTTTTACTGAACCTCAATTATACCCAATATGGATTCTATCCCAACCTGCAAATCAAAGCCAAAAGAAAAATTGTAAAAAATGTAAACTATTAACACTTGACTTGAAATGGTTTTACATGCAAGTTGGTTTCAATTTTGGACGAACTACAATCAAATTTTGATGGGTAAAATTGATTTTGGCATGTTTGGATGCTATCGAGTAGAATTGATTCTCCTTCTAAAATTGATTCTAACTTGAAGTTAGAATTTATAGCTTTTGAGTCAAAAAGTGATTTTTATACTGAAATTTATGGTTGAACTCACTTTTACCTAAACATATCCAAACACGAATCACTTTACATTCAACTCCGTTTAAACTAAAATCAATTTTAGTCACCGCAAAACAAAATACACACTAAAGATATTACCGAAATTATATGAGTTGGACAGTGTCAGTTGATCCTATTGATATGAACATTGCGGAAATCTATTCATGCAGGTGGGAGCGGACGCCGGCATGTCGGGCACTCCATCTTTATATCCATCCATCTTTGTAAACAGCCGGTGTGGAAAAAATGATCACAAGGCGTCACCTGCGCAACGGTTCGTGTCTTAGACGTAATCCATATTGCAAAGATTAATTTAATATGAATGCACAAAGATTTTTTATATTTACATACCATGCAATCATTTGATCGCGGCGTGATATCGATGGCTGTCATGCAAATAACACAGTCTGTTGCATGATTTATATCCTGAGAAGATCTTCTATAATAGCTGTATTTCTCAGGTAGAATCTGCAAAGCATGAAAGACAAAGTCGAGTTAAAAAATCGAGATTCTAAAATTGTTGGATGAAGTCGTTGTAAAATATCGAGAAGAGAGTTAGGCCGAAACCTGATGAGGAATGAACCAACGGGAGCCGAGATAATGCTGAAGGAGGAGAATTACGGCTTGGAATCCAATAAATAAAACCAAACAAACGCACCAGCTCTGATCCGGTTCTATGCGCAAGAAGTTGTTAGGACAACCAAAAACATATAACGGGATAGCTAGCCGAGTAACGGTTACACCTAATATATAATGAGGATGCAATGGTTTGCGTGAATCGCGAACAACATTTGTTATTATCTGAGGTATCCAAAAGGAGTATACAAGAAGAAGAATAGGTCTCATATAATTATGGAATTCATACATGAATAGAATTCCCCCTAACAGGATCCCATCTGCAAGAGAAGTAAAACAGTTTACGAAATAAGATCCGCATGGCAAATGCGTGGTGACGAGTAACAATGAGATCACAAAAACGGATTATGCTGACAGAAACTTAAATTCTAAATGAGTATACTTACAGAAACGGCTGTATAAAACTGAAAGCTCGCGCCTCATTATCTCCCAACCTTCGCCATTACTCAAAGGCCGACTCGCCTTCCAAATGGCGAGGAGATATCTCATCTCGAATATTGAGAAAACTACAAACTTGAAGAATGCTGCAGTTGCAAAAGCATTGAACAAGGACTCTGCATGGCAGAAAGTAACAACAATCATCAAAAAGAATAATCATTCACAAGTCATATATATTGTAACAGTAATGGTAATATACTGCAATTAATTTGAACACAGTTATATTTATAAAATTCTCTATCAGTTAGAATGAGAGCCAGGAGTTTGAACTTACAACCTACCACAAATTAAATTACAATATCCGTACACTGATTATGAGAACATGAAACTTTTTAAGTGATAATATGAAAATCTCAGACACTTATTTTGAAACTTACCAACTAGAATTCCGGCTGTCAGATGCACAAGGCAAAGATAAGCATCCACTATAGCTTGCTGGCCAATCATTATTATTGAAACCTTAGCAGCCCCCTGCAGAGGTGTATCAGAATCATATTCATTTTTTATATTCATATATTTATAAATTGATTAAATGAACATTCTCCAACATATTCATTCAAATATTGATGAATCATTTATTTATATTGATTACATTGGTTAAATCTATAGCGTGAAATTTAAACTAAAATTTGGAAGAAACTTCTTACAGATTGGGTGTTGCTATGCTCCATTTGTCGAATCAACAGAAGAACTTGCAAGAATGAGACCTAATATATACATTAAGGAGCTCACACAGTAACAGAAATTTATAATGGTTTGCTTAAAGTCAAAAGAATATTGATGGTGGAAGGATACAAAAGTAACCATCAAGGTATAGTTCACTGCTTTATTGTAGTATACTCCGATATTAATAGATGTTGCATTTAACTGTAACGGCGAGAAGCAATCTCCGTCATCATCCACGGACGGACTTTCCATTAAGCCTTCCAGCTGAAAAGAGTCGTGCTCCCCTTCTATAAGAAAGTGTATAGCAACTTGGTAAATCATCGTCAAATAACAAACCATTTAAATCTAAACCCTTCTTAAATCTGAGCTCGTGTACCATGTTTTGACGATGACAAGCGTGAAACCCGTGCTGAAATTTCAACATTACAATTTTTGTCCATGCCATGCAATGGAGCTACAGAGAGAGCAAAAAACATAAATAGAACAAGTTAGTAGTACAGCGTGAAGAAACCAAAAAGGGAAGAAAAAAAAAACTTCACCGTATACTAATAAAAGCAGAAAAATTACAATGCTTTCTTCTCCACATCGTATGTCGTGAAGAATCTTGGAATACTTGAGAAGAGAAAACTCCAAGCTGTACATACCAAACCAAACATATAGAAACTAAGTATTTTGAATGCTCATTGTACTCCCAAAAGTAACATCAATCGTCTTATATTAACATGCCAGTAACAATAACCAGCCCTTTATCACTCTCAAAGGGTTTGTTGCTTACTTGAAATTCCATGACATTGCCAAATATGAATTATGCAGAACAATTAACAGAAATGTTTCTTAAGATTTTTGTAAGCTATAACAAATGTGAACAATGAATGATACATCAGGAAATATGCAATACCAGATGATATGGATTTGATAACATATAATCTCCATCCTGATTCAACCCTCCCTCTTTTCCGCTGCAATTAGAGAAAACAAAAGGAAATTCCACAATACATTAGATAATATATACTTCCTATTACTACTTCAATTGTGAATATATTGCATAATCTATTGCATTAGAAAACAAAACATTTCAGTTTAACCATTTCCAATCAGCTTAGTTACAAAACAGAGTTATTAGGTCATGACATCTAAATGCAATAAGGTCGGATATAAACTTGAGATGCACATTGCATCATTGTTCACCTGTTGGCAACCATTCGAAGTTGTCTAAAAGGCCATATATATACACCTTCTATTTTGATTTGAGCGCCGCCAACATTGTATTCGTTGTCAAACACATCATGGAATATAACTACTCCCTGATAAAAAAAACACACAAGAGAAAGAAAAATTCAGAAAAGTAACAATATTTTAGTTGAAGAGTTTACATAGACTAAACTTCCATCTGCATTCGATTTATTGATTTACAGAGCTTTGTTTTTGTTGACTTTAAAATCTTAATATACTAATAAAACAGATTCTGATCTACTTAGAGATATAGTTTCATGTCATAACTCATTATACATAAGCATTTCCCAATTTTTCAGTGTATCAAGACTCAAGAGTACAGGTTTCAGTGAAACTTCACTAACAGAAAGGAAACATCAAATCAATTGACATTTCCCCTGAATATTCACAATATTAATATAAATAAAACAAAATCGCTCTATTAATGTAGAACCTACATTTTAAAAACAAGTAATAAGACATAAAAAGAAATTTTGCCACATACAAAAAGCTGACTTCCATCTGAAACTAGCTATATAGCTCAACATCTTACCTGCACATAATGTACACCAGTTATCTTTGTGGGCGTACTAACTAATTCAATTACAGAGTTTCCATTTACTTTTCGAATGTCTGGAAATCTATAAGAGCCATTTGTAGTTTCTAAAAACTTCCAAGTCCCTGCATTCAAGGAGGATAATATCAGTATGCATCATCAAACTTACAAACTCATTCCAAAATAAATTAGTGAACATAGTTTACTAGAAGATCATACGGTCACTTAAAAATGAAACATAGTTTAGTAAGTTGCACAAATTCCTTTAAACATTACATGATCAGTCCAAATGTCAAAAGTTTACAGTTAATTTTTGGGAGCAAAGTGTCATAGTTTACATCCGGATGCTGCCTCCTTTGCCATTATATTCTCTGTCCAGTGGTACGAACCATAACAACATGTTTTGTTAAAAGAAAATACAATTTGATCTATGAAAAGTATGAACTCGTTCAAAAAAACATAAGCTCTCTTGGAGAAGTTAGATAAGAGGGCTTCTGAAAAAAGTCGATTTCAGATCATATAGAAAAACTATCGTTTAGAAGACTCATGTTCATTGCAAGATCATTTTAACTTTTCTTTTAGTATTAGTGCTTGTTGAAAATTTTGTCCAAATTGCCTGTAAGTTTATTATCCAATCACTTATCCCCTTAATACACATCAAACCATGCATAAAGCAGGTGCTCAGCAATCAAAAGCACATCCAAGTAACCAATTATGCAACTGAGTGTAATAAATATTTGCATATATCAGACTGAAAATATACTTCAACACAGTCAATCTAAATTCTATTTCTAAATATACATTTCTGTAACAATACCAACCTCTGTAAGTTCCAGTTATGTTCCACTGTGAAAATGGACCTAAGTCGCTTTCGTCTTTTCCGGAAAAAATCCACTGAAAAAACCAATGCCAATACATGAAAATGGATGTAATCCGCCGCAAACATTAAAATACCAGTTTCCCAATGAAAATAATGTTTTGATTTTTAATGATGAGCCACAATGTTTAGAAAAGTGTAATAACAGTGGCACTAAAGACATGTCTTATATGGTAAAACAAAATCTTAGGAGGAACTCCAAAGGTCTTGCATCTAAACTACACATCAAAATTAAATAGTCCTAAATGATCTAACTTGTTTTTCATTTGTGGATTCAAAAGTGTTTCAGCTATTTAAAAATGCAAGTTATGCAAATGTGCGCAATTACAAAAATTGGGAGCAACTAATGGTTTGAAAACAAAGCAATGTTGTTTACAAGTGCCAATTTTAATTGTTAATTGTAAACTCCAACCAACAGATCTATGATAACATTTAAGCACAATAAGATAGTGATAATTGGTCATGAGATCTTTTGAAATTTCTCTACCCTCAAGCTCTTTCAAAGTTAAACTCATATGTATAGCTCTTCATCAAGAGGGAAGCACAAAGTCACTCCAAATATAACTTAGCTACATTTTGACATAGGATTTGATAAAGAATACTCAAGTGCTATTTCTTAATTGAAGTGTTGATTTAGTACCACTTGTAGACATTCTAAACATATTATCACCTATCTCTCCTCAACTATGAAACAGGGACATTGGATGCGACACTAATACTAACATGTCGACACTGGTAATAATTTGAAAACATTTAAGCAATTGAATGTCATCACATGATTCAGTGTCCAACATTGACAAGTGTCATACATCGAACATGCCTTCAAGTGTAGCTCTACATAGCCCAACCTATGTGCAAACACCTTTAGCCTTTGGCCAAAACCACATTGTTTTGTTTTATCCTCTGACCTTAAACACCAAATATCATGCTCCCTAATTCACAACAAGACAACATAAAAAACAAAAAAGGGCATAGAAGGGACACCTAAAGCAACTCCTCGTGGCTGAATTAATTAATCAAAATATAACTGGATTAAGAAATCATCAATATTTAAAGGTCAAAACAGTATTACTAACATAACAACAATTATGTTCAAACTTACAATTTGCATCCAAAATTACCACAATCCATAAAAATGAAGTAAAAAAAACAAAACAACTACATCAAATAGCATAGAAATGAATATTAGAATTTGATAAACAAACCTCATCACCCCATGAACCAGTTTTATCCCTTAAGGGTCTGAGACCAACCACAGGACTAAGAAACAACATAAACACCAACCACCCAAACACAATCCTCAACAAAACTCCATCTCCCTTCCTCTTAACAAACCAAAGCTCCAACCTTTGAGCATCAACCTCAACCATATCAAACCCCAAACAAACCATGTCTCAAAAGAATGTTATGTCAACAACCCAGTTCCGAATTCAAGCAGCTGATGATTGCAGTGAACCCAACAGAAAAATTGAAAACCCATCATCACAGGGAAATAGCAAAAGGGTTGCTTCAAAAGGAGTCAAACGGGCGAATCGCTGAGTCACAACAACGAGTCACACAGAGTTTGATTTGATCAGATAGAAAGACAGTGAAATTCCAACGACTTAAAAAAAAATCAAAATTCGCTTCACCAGCAAGGTTTTGCACTAAATGAAACCAACCTTGTAGTAATTAAAAATAATAATTGATAATTATGGTAAAGAAAAAGATTGTATTTTTTTTATGAGCAGAAAGAAGAAAAACAAAGAAATGTTTTGGGGTTTTGTTTGGAACGCTAGGAGTAGTGGTTGACGAGGTTGGGTCTAACTGTGTTGGTTCTGGTCTCCTACAGCTGGGAGATATTATATACGCTCCTTGTGGGAGGTGTTTCACACGCGCAATTACAACAAATTTTATGATATTTTATTTTATAATCAATGCCTGAAAAATAAAGTTATAATCAAATGACCTTTTTATGCCTTGAAATAAGTTTTAACAATTAAAGAAATAACTTCCTTAGAAAGAAAAAATTGAAGAAAGAACTAGATTCACCCAATCATGGTATATCAGATATTTGTAGTTGTACTACATGTTTAAATAATGTATAAATATCTATATTAAAAAGTTATCTGAAAAATATCTATTAAAAAGTTTGCGAAATATTTAATTTTATAAAAAATAATAAAAAATATTTAATTTTGTAGATATGTGAATCATTAATTTAAATTTTTTTTATAAATAAAAAATAAAAATAATTTTCAATTTCATCTCTAAAATATTACTCACTCTTTTTTTTTCTAACAATTACACACACTTTCGTCATTAATTAATTAAAAATAATACAAATTAATATTCTAAAATAGTTTTAAACATTTTATCACACATTATAATTGTATTTGTTTCATAAGTTAATCTCATATTTGTGATCATGTATTTTTTATATTTATTATTTGATTAATTATTATTATATTCATTTCATATATAATTTATCATTAATTTGTGTAAAATAATCTAATATTATAAATATTGTGCAACAAATGGAGCATTGATTTTCTTTTTAAATGAGAGCTTATTTTTCCCCTATTATGTCTCTAAAAAAATAACATAAATTTCTAAACAATTAAAACTGTATTTTTATCTTGTTTTTTAAATATACAAAATAACTTTGTTACAAAAAAGAATCTAAATAAAATAAAAAATATTAATTAAAATATTAATTTAAAAATAAATAAAAAATAATATAATAAATATGATATATTGGTGATATGGTGATAAAAAAAATATTGAATGAGTATTAGAAAATAAAATGTATTTATATATCTTGTTCAAAAAAATATCTGTGAACTTTTTTCTCACTTTATAATTTATTAAAATGTGCTAATTTTTATTCAAATTGATCAATAAAGTGTACTTAACATTTATTAGATTTAAATTGACTATTCGCGGAGATTTAATAACCAAATATGATAAATAAATAAATTAAAAAAAAAAAAAATTCTCCTCTACCCTCACAATTTGCCTTGTACTCCTAAAAAAATTCGAAAATACCAAAACTAACCTCAAATTTTTTTTTTACTATTTCAAAGAAAGTAAAGGTAAATTTTTTTTTTCACCATTTTGTCATTCACCCTGCCGTAAAAAAGATTTCTGGTAGGCTCCAGTTTTCCGGTAACTACCGAAATACTTGTAACAAGATTTCTGGTACAAAGTAAACTTCCGGAAATGTTAAAACCAAGTTTTCCGGTACAGAAGGGAAAAGTTGTGTACCGAAAAACTTAATTGACAAGTATTTTGGTACAGTAGTAGATTCCGGAAAACTTCATTTATAAGTTTTCCGGTACAGACCAATTTTTTTTAATTTTTTTTTTTTAATTTTTTAAATTTTTTTTAAATGTTAACAAATATAGATAATTCACTACTATTAATGGACAAAACATGCGTCGATACTACAAATATTTTTGACACATATCAGGTATGAATAAATATATTTAATATTAATATTATAAAAATATATTTTTGTGATTAATTATAATTATTTTATTTCAGATATTTGATTCAAGAGATACTGTTGTGAAATAGGCAAAAGAAATTGGTATAAAAATAAAGTTACTGTTATTATCAGAAGATCAGATATAGAGACGGGTGAGAAATGACGGAGAAATAAATTAATATTAGGTTGTGACAAAGGGGAAAAATACAAGTGTGATGCTAGTTCTATTCGAAGTTCAACAAAAAAAATGTGATTGTCCTTTCAAGCTTAGATCAAAACCATTAAAAGATGGTTCATGATGGATAGTTAAAGTAATTTGTGGAATTCACAACCATGAATTACCTGATACTTTGGAGGGGTATGCATATGTTGGACGCTTAGATGAAAAAGAAAGAAAGAATGTTCATGAATTAACAAAATATATTAATGTTGCACCGAGACACATATTACTTTCATTGCAAGACCGAGATAAGAGTAATGTTACTAAGATCTCACAAATATATAAACAGAGAAGTATCATTCGATTGCACGTGAGAGGTAATAGAACAGAGATGCAACATTTATTCAAATTAATTGAAGATGCAAAATATGTGTGTTGGAATAGAAAGCGTGAAGACTCCGATGTTATGAGAGATATTTTTTGGCGCATCCAGATTCAGTGAAGTTGTTGAATTTGTTTTCGATTGTGTTGATTATGGACAGTACCTACAAAACCAATAAATACATAATGTCATTACTTGAAATTGTTGGTATGACATCAACAGAGAAGACATTTGTAGTTGGATTTGCTTATTTGGAATGTGAGCGGGAAGAAAACTTTTGTTGGGCATTAGAGAGACTAAAAGATTTGTTCGTTACACAAAATAAATTCCCTCAAGTAATTGTGACAGATAGAGATCTTGCGTTAATGAATGCAGTTGGCATTGTGTTTCCACATGCTGTTAATTTACTTTGTCGATTTCATATCGAAAAAAATGTTGGAGCAAAATGCAAGCAATATGTCTTAAAGGATAGAAGCGTCAATATTGAATATGTGGAAAGACATTATGTATTATAGTGATGAAAAATAGTATATGATGCGCTTGCATATGTTTGAGCAATCATGTGTTGATACTAAAGTGTTTGTTGATTATGTCAAAGAAACTTGGTTGACTCCACATAAGGAAAGATTTGTTGAAGCATGGACAAATAAAGTGATGCATTTGGGGAACACAACGACTAACAGGTATTTAATATAATTTTATTATATATTGTTGAATTGTATTATATTTTCTAATGTATCTGTAAAATTTTATTATAGGGTTGAGTCAGTTCACTGGAAATTGAAGTTAATGTTAGAAAATAGCATGGGTGATTTGTGTAAATGTTGGGAGGCTACGAACAACATGATAAGGTTGCAACATAAAAGAATCAGAGCCTCGTTTCAAAAAAGTTTTCATGATGAAGAGCATGAGCACAAAAATCCATTTTATCAGAGATTGAATACATTTGTATCAACAGAAGCTCAAAGACGTATTGATGAAGAATACGACAAAGTTGAGTGGGTGGGTACTGATAAATCTATATGTGGGTGTTCTCTCAGAAGGACATACGGATTACCTTGTGCTTGTGAATTGGGACAATATAAATTAATGGGTGAACCAATTCCTCTAGATTTTGTGCATATTCAATGGAGAAAATTAAGCATGGAATGTGAACTCACTCAAGACGCAGAAGATGGATCAAAGTTGGATATGTCTACTGAGATGAATGTCTTATGGAAACGCTTTCGATCACTTGATGTTATTGGGAAACGAGTGTTGAAGAGTAAAGTGCGTGAACTTGCTTTTCCAAGTACAAGTTCAATGTGTCCACCACCTAAAAAAGTCAAAACCAAAGGAAAAGTGAAGAAGAGTAAGGGTATGAAGCCGGATGGATATGATGTATATCGAGACCCTTCTTACTTTGAGCATGTTAATGCAACATATTGTGAAGATATTGGTTCCCAACCCTCTCAGTCATCAAAGAAGGGACAAACCTCTCAATCAAAAAAACACCTCTCTCAGTCATCTCATTCTTCAAAAAATTTGTTATGGAGACAATTTCCTGATGTTATTCAGCCATACATTGATGACATATTTGACGTTGCAGCGGATGGAAATTGTGGTTTTCGCGCTATTGCTTGGTTTCGGTGAAGAGTGTTGGTCTTTGGTCCGCAAGAGATTAGATCAAGAGATTGTTTCTCATGTAACTCCATATGATAGATTGTTTACAGGACGCATTAAAGAAGTAAGAGATTCGTTGATGATATTCGGCTTAAGTGTTCAACCCATGGAGAAATGGTTGTCCATACCTAATATGGGTTACGTGATAGCGACAACATATAATATTATTCTTGTCACGTTCGGTCTGACATTTTCAATGACTTTCTTTCTTATGAGGGGTTCACATTCCGGATCGACAAAAAATGATCGCATTTGTTGTATTGATTTTGTTAATGAAAATCACTGGGTTCCGGTAATTATTTTCTTATACTTTTTTAAATTTTATTCTGGTAATTTTTGTCATATATTTTGTTAATTTATTTAATTTTTGCAGTTAAAGATGAAAGATGGATTTCCAATGCCAGACATTGCACCAGGTTGGAAGCAATATCGCACCAATGAAGCAACTTCTTGGGCAATAGCATACACATGGCGTCTACAACACTGGGGGGTATTTATTAGGCCGATTGTCACGTGTTACCCAAAATCCACCTACGAAACTCGTAGATGCAATGTCTTTAGATGAACCTTAATGTTTTAAAATTGATACAAAATCACTTTAATGTAACCGACATTTCAATTGTTATTAATTAATTTTAGTTTTTTGTCATGCATTTTAGTAATTGATTTTATCTTGTATTTATTTCATAAAATAACCGACATAACAATAATTAATAATTAATAATTAATAAAGTAACCGACATAACAATAATTAATAAAATAACTAACATAAAATGTTCATAAAATAACCGACATAACAATAGTTCATCAAAAGTGCTCATAAAATAACCGACATAACAATAGTTCATCAAAAGTGTTACTACTAATTAGTGTGACTACGTGATAAATACAAAGCTTTATAAAAGTGAATATACAACTCATCATCTGGACTAGCTTGATGTTGACTCAACTCCTATTGTATAAGATCACCGATCTGTTGTAGGATAGGTGGCGGCTGTGAACTAGAAGCATCTGCACTGGTGGGTGGTACACTATAATGTGGGACCTGAGGTACACCATCTGGTCACACCGACAGTGGATGAGACACCTGATAGAACCACTCCAAATATTCATCTTCACACTCAGATGGATATGTAGCTGGACGAAGCTTGTGAAATAACTCTGTCACTGACGCCATATATCCCAACCATTCCACATCTACATCAAATAATCTAGCAGAATCTGGAAGTGGCGGTGAAGGAATATATTGGATATATCCAAATTGTCTCAAACACCTCTCTGGTAGATATTTCACTACAGTGCTGCATAATCGGATGTGGCCAGTATAAAGCGTGATATCATCAAAAGGAATGACACCCCTATGATTCTCTCATGGTCTCCATATAACATCTACAGGTGTCAATGCATAAATAATATGTAAGACCCATAATTTTAAAGTACACTTTATGTATTTTAGTGTATTTTTGGTATTGAACTCGAAGTCTTTTTAGCCAAAGTTATTAATATTTTGGAGTTTATATGACCAAAAAGATATTTTGGTGCCGATTAAAATTACTCGTCGATAAATAAATTAAATTAAGCACGGTGAATCCTCTACGAAGAATTTAATTTAGGGGAGTTTGTTAAAAATGTCTCGCAATTGCTAAAAGTTGTGTTATGTCAATTGAGTTGCGACGAGAGTGGATATTTTAACAAAAGTGGTTTGGAGAGGTTATGGGCGAAATGGTAAATTTAATAAATATCTAAATACTTTGAGATATTTGTTAATTATATTCAATATATATATATATATATATACTACACCCTGGTAAATTGTGTTTGTCCGTGAGAGACTGCACAGGTGTTTGTCCGTGAGAGACTACACCCTGGTAAATTGTGTTTGTCCGTGAGAGACTGCACAGGTGTTTGTCCGTGAGAGACTACACCCTGGTAAATTGTGTTTGTCCGTGAGAGACTGCACAGGTGTTTGTCCGTGAGAGACTACACCCTGGTAAATTGTGTTTGTCCGTGAGAGACTGCACAGGTGTTTGTCCGTGAGAGACTACACCCTGGTAAATTGTGTTTGTCCGTGAGAGACTGCACAGGTGTTTGTCCGTGAGAGACTACACCCTGGTAAATTGTGTTTGTCCGTGAGAGACTGCACAGGTGTTTGTCCGTGAGAGACTACACCCTGGTAAATTGTGTTTGTCCGTGAGAGACTGCACAGGTGTTTGTCCGTGAGAGACTACACCCTGGTAAATTGTGTTTGTCCGTGAGAGACTGCACAGGTGTTTGTCCGTGAGAGACTACACCCTGGTAAATTGTGTTTGTCCGTGAGAGACTGCACAGGTGTTTGTCCGTGAGAGACTACACCCTGGTAAATTGTGTTTGTCCGTGAGAGACTGCACAGGTGTTTGTCCGTGAGAGACTACACCCTGGTAAATTGTGTTTGTCCGTGAGAGACTGCACAGGTGTTTGTCCGTGAGAGACTACACCCTGGTAAATTGTGTTTGTCCGTGAGAGACTGCACAGGTGTTTGTCCGTGAGAGACTACACCCTGGTAAATTGTGTTTGTCCGTGAGAGACTGCACAGGTGTTTGTCCGTGAGAGACTACACCCTGGTAAATTGTGTTTGTCCGTGAGAGACTGCACAGGTGTTTGTCCGTGAGAGACTACACCCTGGTAAATTGTGTTTGTCCGTGAGAGACTGCACATGTGTTTGTCCGTGAGAGACTACACCCTGGTAAATTGTGTTTGTCCGTGAGAGACTGCACATGTGTTTGTCCGTGAGAGACTACACCCTGGTAAATTGTGTTTGTCCGTGAGAGACTGCACAGGTGTTTGTCCGTGAGAGACTGCACCCTGGTAAATTGTGTTTGTCCGTGAGAGACTGCACAGGTGTATGTCCGTGAGAGGCTGCACCCTGGTAAATTGTGTTTGTCCGTGAGAGACTGCACATGTGTTTGTCCGTGAGAGACTACACCCTGGTAAATTGTGTTTGTCTGTGAGAGACTGCACAAGTGGTTGTCCGTGAGAGACTACACCTTGGTAAATTGTGTTTGTCCGTGAGAGACTGCACATGTGTTTGTCCGTGAGAGACTACACCCTGGTAAATTGTGTTTGTCCGTGAGAGACTGCACAGGTGTTTGTCCGTGAGAGACTGCACCCTGGTATATTGTGTTTGTCCATGAGAGACTACACTCGTGTTCGTTCGTGAGAAACTGTACGTTTAGGATTTACGCCTCTCGCGGGGGGTTTTGTTTGGAATTGTGTGATAGCATGTTTGATTGCAAAACTATTTCGAAGCTCATGATGTTGTAGTGATTGTGTTATAAGTGCTAAGTGTTATGTGTTGGAATTGTGTGTGAATGTGATTGAGTTAGTTTATGTATTTTTAGAAAAACATGCAGGGAAATTGATTTCCCAATCGATTTGATTGGTTACAGGAACTCAGCTATTTTGACAAAATCGATGTGCCAATCGATTTTGTAATATGTTTCTTAAAACCATTTACGAAATCGATTGCCCAATCGATTGTTATGTTTCTTGTTTTCTTGAATCTTGAAAAGATAGTGAACTAATCGATTTCCCAATCGATTTGGCCATTACAGTAGCTCAACTATTTAGGCAAAATCGATTTGCCAATCGATTGAATTGGTTACAGGGGCTTAGCTATTCATTCAATCGATTGCTCAATCGATTGATTTAAGCCCAGAGTGCAGATTTCACTAAAAACCTTCATCCAAATCGATTTCCCAATCGATTGGCATAGTGGAAATTCTCATTATGAGTTAGATAATCGATTGTTCAATTGGTTCATCAATGGATTGGCCAATTATCTATTACTTGATTGATTAAAAACTTTATTTGGATTTCATGGTTATTTGGCAAGTGTTACATGAACTTTTAGCATATGGAAAACCTTTTTAAGGTGCATGCTAAGTTGAAAGGTTATTTTGTGCATTTAAAAACTTAAATGTTATGTGTTAATTGTTAATTTCGGTTGGTGACCTTTTACAACTATTGTGGAAATCTGGGATTTGTCTTCAGATGAGAACCAGGACCATCCTACTGGTTTGTACCCTGTGGATGGGAATGTAGATGGGAATGCCTGACTGGAGCTATGTTATGAGGATCTTACGGGGCGCGTGGAGATCACTCGGGGTGTTTAGTTTGTTTTGGAGAATGATCAGATTAGGTTGACATAGAGGGAACATATGTCTTTCTTTTGAATTGTATTTATTTTAGATTGGAAGATTGTACCTATACTAATATTTTCAGCATGACATGTTATTTTCGATGGGTTACATGTACCACTTCTTGATGTGTAAATATTTTGGATTCATATTTCGAGAAACTTTTCGGCTGCTTGTAAATTATAATGACTTAATTATTTATCCAAAGGTATTACCTTATTTATTTATTTGTTTTATTTTAATTTCTTTTGAAAAAAAAATACACCCTCGCTTTGAAAATCGGGGTATTACATAATACTTCTGTATTCATCGACCTTATGCTTGCCTTGTTTGTAGCACCATCTATTCATTCAGGCAAAACATTCAACGTCAGTACCCTGATCACCTCTATTACAAAAATTCAGAAAATATTCGTAAATCCAGCACTGTTACAAATAAAAATATTAAATAATTATTACTAATAATTAAATATAACATAAATAAGTTAAATTAATAAATTAATGCTAACAATTAAATACAACATAAATAAATTAAATAAATAATTAATAATTAATACTAAAATATAATTGATACCTGAAGCAGCGTCATATATCCACCTAGCTGTTTGGTGTCATAATAGCAGGCATCTGAGAGGTAGTCATAAAGCACCACTAGTGCAGCAGTACCCCATGCATATTTATCTGTACCGTCTAAATATCTGAATAAAGGAAGGTACTTCGCATCAACTAGAGTATGACTCTTATCAGCGAAAATAGTACTCCCGACTAAATTCAACAGATATGCCCTAGCAGCACAATCAAACCTCTCTGCTGCACACTGCCTTCCGAAGACCTCATTCAACCAATCCAACCTATAGTGCGCACCTCTAGTCTTTTTGGTCTCCTCCCAGATCTCTTCCGTAGTCACTCCTAATAGATGGACGACAAGATTACACGTCGTTACTCTATCTACATCGGGTGGACTGTAGAACTCACCCCTAATAGGCAATCCGAGAAGATTAGCAACATCATCCAAAGTAATCGTCATTTCACCAAATGGCATGTGAAATGACGATGTCTCAGAATGCCATCTTTCAACAAAGGCAGATATCAAGTTGTTGTCGATCATCTTCAAACTACCCCGTTGTAATGGGTTCAGACCTGACAAATTCACCCAATTCTCTATGGGTCGCAGAAGTACCGACAAAGTAAATTGTTGCATTTTCTTCCCATGCGCAACAATTTTCAGCAATGGTCGCTCCTGTATACAAAAAATATATGACATTAAAATTAAATTTAGACAACAAATATTAATTAATTTAAATATTTTTAATGCATTAAATTAAATTTAGACAACAAATATTAATTAATTTAAATATTTTTAATGCATTATAAGTAATAATTAATTTAATATACTTCACCAAACCATAGTCTAGCTGAAACATGATAACATTATCGTGTAAGGACAAACAAATCATAAGGTCCTCCAGGATACCGTGTCAGCTCACCAGGTCCCTCAGCTCCATCATGTTCCTCCTCCATATGCTCTCCCTCATGAGCAGGTGCAGCCTCCTCCTGCTCATGTACATCCACCTGCTCGTGCACCATATGCTCATGTACATCCATCTGCCCATGTACCACATCTTCCTCATGCACTATAGAAGGCTCCCCCTGATCATGATGTCCCTCATCGTCGTCTTCAATAATCATACGTCTTCTTCTCCTTGAAGCTGTCGGTCGAATCCTCTCTGGGGGATTCATCGGAGTCGATGTAGAAGTCTCAGTGTCCCGTGTAATTCGTATGATTTTGCCGTCTCTTCCTCGTGCACCCACTGAAAAATTAAAATATTAAAAAAAATAAATCACAATAACTTATAAAATTATAATTAATTAAATTAAAAAAAATATATACGTAACTTTCGAAAAACTTGATGGTCAAGTTCTCCGGTAACTACCGGAAATGTTGGTCATCAAGTTTTCCGGAACACTCTTCTATACCGGATAACTTAAAAAATGTTTTCAGGAACACTCTTCTGTACCAGAAAACTTCATACAAGATTTCCAGTAATAGCTTCTGTACCGGCAAACATTAAAACAAGGTTTCCGGAGTACAACTTCTATACCGGAAAACTTATTTTTCAATTTCTCCGGACATTTGGAAAAAAAAACTTACTCTCAGTTCCGAAAATGTAAAAATGTGAAATGGTAATTTTTTGAAGTTTTATTATTTATACGAGGGCAAAATAGTCATTTCATTATTAATTTCGGGGTATAGGTATAATAAGGAGGGTACAAGGAAAATTTTTCTAAAAAAAACTATCGAAACATTTAATTTCGCAAAGCCCATCGAAACCCAAATTGTTGGGCTTTTTCTCTTGGCCCAGAAGGTAACAAATCAAAGGAGTGGTAATAATAAATAAATAATATAAGGACCTAAATGAAAACGAGGGAAATTAAGAAAATGGGAACATCACGGAGGAAAGGCAGTGTTGTACCACTCGGCTCACAGTTCCCCTTAGAGGAAATTCACAAAGCGTCCAAACGCGTTCAAGATGCCATCACCGATAAGAACAACGAACTCCACCGCTTACAAACCTTTCTCTCCGACAACAACAACCTTGTCAACCTCGTCCAGAAGCTTCCCGAACAACTCTCTCACGATGTCATGGCAAGTCAATCCTTGTTTTTAAAATTAAAAAAAAAAAATTGTTTTTTCAACAACCCTTTGTAAAAAAGTTTCAAATTTTGAAATTGGGTTTTCAGGTTCCGTTTGGGAAAGCAGCCTTCTTCCCTGGTCGTTTGATTCATACCAATGAGTTCCTGGTGCGTTTTTCTTTTTTACTTCAATGGTTCGATTGAAACTTTGAAATTGCTTTTGTTTTTGTATATATTTTGTCTCAGTGGTGAAGGGTTTTTGCTTGTTAGGTTCTTTTGGGAGAAGGCTATTATGCTGACAGAACTTCCAAACAAACTGTTGAGATTTTGCAACGAAGAGGGAAGACCTTGGATTCACAGGTTGATTCTATTCAGGCTATGATCAAGGACCTTGAAGCTGAGGCCTCTTTGTTCAATGCTACAGCTTCTGAAGTAGAGGTTTGTCTCAATACTTACCTGATTAGTTTGAAGCAACTTTGAATTTGATTTGTATTGAGGCAATTTTGACATTCACACCTGTAGTATTATTATGGATTGACAAATGTTACTCTCTTAGTTGTTAATTGTTATGTTAGTATTTTCTCCTTGACTAAAATTTGAATTGTTTACTTGACATTGGCACCTGTATTATATCAATTTATCCGGTTAGATTTGTGGTTGAACTTGGCAATGTTTGGAATGGAAACATAGCTTATACCTTATTAGTGGTGGTCAGTGTTATCAGATTTTTATAATGTTGTTTTGAGTTTGTTTTTTGCCTGTCACTTTCATTTTAAGGGTTGGCATCTATACATGGTAACTGAATGTCTTTTCGTGTCGAACTAAGGGTTATGCTGCAATGTGCAGGACGGTATTGTGGAAATAATGGAAGAATATGTGGAGAACGGCTCTGACGATGGGGAATCTGAATCAGGCACGTTCTTGCCTTATTGCTTTCCCAAGGTTTTACATTTATATATAGGGTGATAATCCATTTTCATTTTAAACGGAAGCTGGTCCGAGGTCTGAAAAGTTTAAATAAAGTTCAAGTTCTTTCTTTGAAGATTTTTTATTTACTAAGATTATTCAAATAGAAGTAATTACTAATTGTCATCATCCGTCAAGTCAAGTCTTAATACTGTTTGACCTTCACTTTTTACGTTCCATTATGTTGATATCATTAACATATATAATTGTTTATGTTATCGGAGTTGTAATTATGATTTGGCGTGATGTCAATCCCTTTTTTGCAGAGTCACCTATGGAAGATGCTCCTAGTTGTGGGAATGATACAGCCACGAAAGTGGAGTATGCTTCTTTATTATCAAAAATGGATGAACTTGAGAAACAAGAAGAGCTTGATGCACAAAATGGTGATTCAAGTGAGGAAACTACTGTTGATTTTGATCATAGTCCATATCAGAGGCCTGTTGATAACAACCCCCAAAACCCAGAAGTAGTATCTTGATCAATTTGTTGTTTCTGTTTTAGATATCTTGTTTATAGGATATGAGCACAATGAACTGTCATAACGTATGATTTATTTTCTATGAAGTAGGATATTAATCAAGCCACACCACTGGACCGGGTGGCTAACAATAATTATTTTGCTAATGATCTTCGGAAAAAACATAATCATCAAGAAGATATAGCTGATCAGTTGAATGTAAGAAAGTATCTTCCTGTTATCTTATTTCAACTTTTAAGTTGTTTAAAATGTTAATAACTCCTCAGCTGAAGAAGTATATGCTTTTGCATTCTAATTTTGAAAACGCAGTTTGCAAGCCTGGCTGTTCAATCTCAGGTCAGAGGTTGGTATTCAATAAGTTCTCTACGATCTCATTTTCTTTGCATATATGCATGTTTCATGGTTTCGCGTATGATGTCTATAAATGGCTGCATGTGCTGTTTGCATCCATTTTGAAAATTTTCTGTTGTGTCTGATCTATCAGAAGGGAAAAATTTATCACAAAATGTGAAATCCGTCGATGCTAGTTTGAAGCATCCCATATCTCAAGCAGCTTCTGCTTCGAAAATTGAGGTATCCAAATTTTTTATTGAAACTTCCATTACAATTGTTTGCCTGTGATGTGAGTATTGCCTTGCTTTGCCCTGAGATTACAAACTACTGTTTATTTTGTAGTTGGAATACTACTTTGTTATTAATTCCTTATAAACTGTATTGAGATTTAATTTTTCTCTTCTCTTAAATAATTCTATTTCCATCCCTATATATAGAACTTCCTTAACTAATTCATACAAATTAAGAAAGTTGGTTAATTTAGTTATATGCATTAAATTTGGTAACAATTTGTATTATTTTTTTCAATATTAACTTATAATAATATTGAGTGTTTAATAGGCACAAGGTTTGTTTAATCTTTGTAATCTTTTCCCTTGCAAGTCATAATGCCCTGCAACAAAAATGCTGCAGTCGATAATTTTCTTGATTAAATATTTTCTGCAGGCTTTTACAGGCTCCATCGTTGAGCATGCCGAGAATTTACAAACTTCTTCAAGAGAACAAAGTTCAACTTCACAGGTAGATTAGCCGAGCTATGTATGGTGTGGTCATAAATAAACATGGTTTTTATACCATAATCCAATGCAGTTTCATCACTGACTTAAATCTATGATGATGACCACGGGTTTGATTTTTTTGTTTTAACAGGTTTCAGGTTCTCAATCTTTAAAACCAGTCTCCAGATTCAAAATGCAGAGAAGATAGATACATTATTATGAGAAGGTTGTTTGAAGCTCTAAGATGTGCTTGTTATTAGAATCAAAAGCAGAAAAAGTGAATGTGGGATAAGCCGTTGTGAAAAATATTGTGCTCTCCGCATGTAGAATGAAGAAGAATCCAAAGAAACAAAGGCATAATTTGTACCACTTTTAAACAAAATATTACAAATTTTCTGCTTTGTAGTGGATTGGAATGAAAATGAACAATTTTTATTTCTAATGGCAAATAAAGTTCATATTATGTGGGGGTGAGGAATGGATTTGGATCCTCTCCTTCCATCTTTCC
>NC_021165.2:20135525-20144645 GCF_000331145.2 Cicer arietinum
TTTCCCTAAACCCTAATTAAATATAATGGCTAATACAATGTTTTATTAAAATAAACTAAATACTTACCAGTCATGTATTATCACTCAGATTTGTCAAAAAAAATTGTGTTAATTTAATGATGGTTAGTTGAAAACACATAGTTAGGTTACTTTAATGCAAACACCTATTTGTGAAGTTTAAATATCGTTTTGGTTGAGTAATACCAAAGAGAAATTAGAATACTAAGAATTAAAGAAGGAAATAAAGTCTTATTATTTTTCATAAATTTGTTGATGTGTGTTGATTTAATCGCACTACATCCATTAAACAAATGAATACCCTATCTATCGTTGATAACAATTGTGGGTTTATGCAACTGGTGCGGTTCACGTGATTAAGCAGCGTTGAGCTTGTAAGAGAGAAATGTGGTTGGAACTCTACAGAACACACTCTTGAGAATGAACGAATAGCTTTTATCTGTGATTTAAGCACCTGAGTAGAGATTAATTGCATAGTCGTGGTGTCAAACTTCCTAGTTACAGTGGTTTTCTGTAATAAAAAATGTAAATATCTTTTCCAGGTATATTAGTCATTTGCCATTTCCAGTGGAGGCAGCATCTTATGCTGTTAGCATAGAATACAAGAGATTCTATTTGTACACTTCACACTTTCAGAACTTTCCTGTATAAGTTAAGCCACTAACATGTTCCTCTGGCTAATGGTGTGTGTGTCTAGTTTTTCTGTTGCAATTGGGTGTTAATTATTGACAATTTTAAAGCTATAAAATGGACGTAATAGTAAAATGCAAAACAAAGTTAACATAATTGGATTTTTATACTTGGAGCCTTTATACTTCACAAATGTTTAATTTGCATTTCAAGAATCAGTGTGAATAAATAATAGTAATTTTTTCATGTGAAAATACTAATATTCGAGCCGTATATACAGCTGTAAGAAACATTACAATTCATCATAAAAGTTACATTGTTTGAAAGACAAGCTAAAGGAAAAATTGACTATGTACGCATTCCACATTTACACAATTTTCAACTGTTTTGGTATTGTAACTAGCACTACTACATGGAAGGCCTGCATTTGTTTTGTCAGCCATGAGAACCACTACTTAACCTTTAGGCATTTTCTTTTTCTTCTTGTAGTCTATAAGCACTTTTTCTCTCTCAACTGGAGTTGCGGATAGTATCCATTTGCTAAATGCAATCTCTCCCATGCCCATAGACTCTGCAAGGAGGCTGAATTTGGCTCTCTTCCTTTCGTCAATCAAAGGAACTTTCGGCTTTTGAGGTACATGGTCTGGTTTTTTCCTTTTATGGACTAAAGAGATGCTTGGCTTGCTTAGGCTATCACTTGAAGGGGTGCTGCTGGTAGATAATTGTCCTTGAATTCCTGGTCCGAAGTTGACAATGTCTTCATTGCGATGAGCGTAGACAATACCTAAAGATACAAAACACCAGTTGACTAAATGGAAATTCCTCTTTGCCATTTCGTATATCGAAAACAATAGATGAAGTGCAGAAGCTGATCAAATATTCTTTTGTCATGGCATAGTGAAAAAAATATAAATTTGGATAAGTGCGAAGAAAACAGTTTGTTTTACCAGCATTTTATGCATATACTTTTAAGTAGACATGTCCATGATCACCTCACTAAAATGATTGCCAGTAAAAAGTCTTCCTGCTATATCTTAGAAGTTAATAAATTATCATTTCATTTCACCAGCTTCTTAGAAGGTAATAAAATTGCATGACACATACCTAGGTCTTCAAATTCAAGACCCGGTTTACTTGTTGGAGCCCTCGCAGATTCAGCACATAACCTGGTTTCAGACTCTGATGCTAATAAACATGTTTCTCCTGGCAGATTTATTTTTTTCTGCTGTTCTGTTTTAAGCCCATCTCTTTTACTCGTCTCATGCAATTCAATGATCTCACTTGTAAATATTTTATCAGATAAATCTCGAAATAAATTGCAAATTCCAAAAAGCTCCCCTTTAAATTCCTTGCAGTCCTGCAAGGAAATTAACTATTTATTAGAATTATTACGAAACAAATCAAATCAAATTAATTACAACATTAAAATACATAGATTTTGGTACCTGGACACCTTCAAAATACCGTTTTTCCATCTTTCCAGAGACAGCAATGTTTGCGAGCTGCTGCTTGTACACCTGACGAGAATAAACTAGTTCTTCAAGTGAACCCGCTGCGAGAAGACGGAATACCACAACATGCCGTTTCTGTCCATATCGAAAGGACCTGTCCTGAGCCTGTAAGTCTTGTGCAGGATTCCAGTTGGGATCAAATATTACAACACGGTTCGCACTGACAAGGTTCAATCCAAGCCCACCAGCACGAGTTGATATCAGGAACACCTAACATAATAAATATAGCTCAATAACAAATTGAACCCGATAAAATGCTTATTTAAATACCAGGTTTGAGATATACTTGTTTGCTTGCACTAGAGTTGAAATCATCAACCAGAGACTGGCGTAAATTAGTTGGAGTGGAACCATCAAGTCTTGAGAAGCAGTAGCCTTTTCGTATGATAAATTTCTCCAGTATGTCCAGCATCCTGGAAAGAATAACTCAAGTTAAAACAGCAGAATAATACAGAACATGCAACCGAATACAATACAATTATGAGCTAAAGGCAATAGATAGAAGGAAGCTCTCTATAACCCTAACTTACATATTTAAGTTTGAAACCAGGAATCTAAAAAGCCAAAAATTAGAGTAAAATAACAAAATTTTCAATCACTATTGTGGTAAATTTATCCTAACTTATAAGATGCCCAGAAAAAGTATCAAAGATGATGTGAAGGTGTATGGACTATTCACCTTACAGAATAGCTAAACAAGAGAACTTTGTCACCATGTGTAAACCATGAAAACAAAAGTTTTTCAAGTGCTCGCATTTTGCCACAATGTTCTGCATCACTTAGACCCAGGAAACTCTCATTTTGCATGCTCCCACCCACTAAGTCAATGTCTGGACCATAGACAGCAGCAGCAAACTTTGCATCTTTAACTTGTTTGTCAGGATCATCTTTGGGGTTTGGCTTAATCAGCTCAAGGTGATTGCTTATCTGGCATAAAGAAACAATAATATTCAAAATAATGTGAAGAAGCATCTTGAGCCTGATCAGAAACAAGTTTGTTCATGGGAGTAGGACACTGAATATAGTGTATGCAAACTGAAAGTCAATAGTGCTCCACATTGCTTGATGGTGTTCTTTTTTTAAAAATAAAAAAAAAAAAAAAACTATTCCATAGATTTTTTTTGAAAAATTGATTTTAGAACAAAACAATTTGAATATTCATATCCATGTCAAACCACAGTCACTTTAATTTGAATATTCATATCCTTATCAACATCTACTTTCATCTTAACAGAAAAAGAAAAAAGTCTTCTAGAGATAATCTATTCCCTTTCTTTCTCTTCCCTGTTACAACAATTAAGCTGAATCATGATAAATAGTTTCCTACAAGACATAAACTCCTACTAATGAATAAAGTTGCGATAGATGTCCAGTGCTATGAACAAATTAGCTCTTAAGGATATTTTGCAATGACATTATGTACAAAAAGGGAGGTAAATAAATTTAAAAGATCTCACTTAACCTGTTGTAGCTTGACAAGGCATGGAAGGACAAGGCAAAAGGGGCATGAATCACAACCATCGGGGTTATCTCTGTGAAGGTAAGGCCAAATAACTCCATCTGGTACCATCCTTTTGCAACATTCAACTTGAGTGAGAGGGCTACCACAACTACAAGGCAGGTCCTTATTTATAAGGCACTGAATGTCAGGAAGCTGGATCATCCTCCTATAAACACGTTTTTGCAAATCACTCATTGCACAAAATACAATGTTATCTTCCTTTCCCATCATAAGATGCCCTATGGTTTCTTCCTTTGTCCTTCTCAACATATATTTATTAAGAACTGTTACAAGGTGTTGTTTTCTCTTATTAGCAATTTGGACAAACCTATCAGGAGCAGTTGACCTCTGACCATGTTTGAGGGGTTCATCATAAAACTCACGGAAGTGTTCCCGTGTTCCAAGGGATCCCGGTGCAACCAAATCAAAGATATTGAACAATTCTAAGATCTTATTTTGCATTACTGTCCCTGTAAGACCATATCGTCTCAGGGTTTTAATTTCTAAACAAGCTTTATAGAGTTTTGATTTCTCATTCTTAAGTCGATGAGCCTCATCAATAATCACAACGTTCCAGTGGATATCTGACAAGGAACTGCTGCCATGAATCCTGTAAGTGTCGAAACTGGTAATAAGTACCTCCACTCCATTTGCTTCCAATTTGTCATATATCAAATCACGGTTTGCACCGTGATAAATTGAAACACTAAAGTTGGACCACTTAGAGAATTCACTCTCCCAGTTGTGAATAATGGATGTTGGGCAAATTATTAATACAGGGTCTCTTTTCTCTATTCGCTTCTCACTAAGAATAGACTCTCCTTCTTTAGCAAATATGGCAGCAAGAAATGCTATTGTTTGAATAGTCTTTCCAAGACCCCTGTTTCAAATTTAAATGTGCAAAAATGAACTTCAACTTAGTAACTAGAGACAGAGTTGTGATAAAAAGGACCAAATCTCAAAAAGTAGCAGCAAAGTGTGCCAACAAGTGATAAAGTCCTCAAATTTAGAATTCATAGAGCTCAAATAGAAATAGTAGCACAAGACTTACACTGTGGTTTTGGAAGTTTCAAAAAGAAAAAGAAAAATGTGAAGATAAAGAAGAGTGCAAACATGTGTTAATTTAATGACAAGGTCTGAGAAGCAAAATAGAAAATTACAATTTTAAAACAAGAAGCAGTAGTTGAATATAAATAAAACATAAATTCTTATATCTTTTTTTTGTTAGGTGAAAACTAAAATCCTTTTTATGTTGAAGGAGGAGGATAAATGCGTATCTCACATGTCATCTCCAAGGATGCCTCCATGATTATTCTTGTACAAATCATACAGAAATTTCACTCCCACTCTTTGATGCTCAAGCAGCCTACAGTTTATAGATGCAGGAACCTGAAACAGTGAACAATACTCACAATTAGTTTAATTGAGTTGCACTGTCATGTAAAATAATTTTACACTAATATCCAATGATAACCGGCGTTATTGCCACGTCAACCTATATTGTTTAAAAATAACAGCAAAATACCCCCATTTTTATTAAATGTCACTAAAATTAGTTTACACGGAAAGTGTATACCCCTTTTTCTCAAAACAACACATATGTGATGTCCTAGTGGAATCCTGATTTGGGAGATCCACTCAATAGTATGAAAAGTGAATTGAATTTAGTATAATGAAGTCTAATAATGCTCATACTTGATTATTCATTCACTCAACCTGAAATTAAATAGCAATATAAATAAGTCCATGATTGCATTCAATTAACCGAATCAATGTATGGAATTATGCATAAAATGCAATGTTAGTAATGAGTATAATTATAGAGAGAAAGTTGAAATAATGACCTGAACTAAAGGAAGTTCACCATGAGAAGACAATAGCAAAGGCTCAAAAGGTCCAGTATGTTCAAATTGAAACTGAGACGATTTGGATGTACTGAATTTCACTCTCTTTATATCTGGCTCTTCTTCTTCTTCGTCTTCATGGTCCTCTTCTTCTTCGTCTAGTTGTAAGTTTTGCTGTTGGGTTTTGGAGTGGTTTTGTGTGTGGAGGAAATTGTGGGGCTGAAAGGGTGGGTCCTCCGGGTCCTCAAGGCGGCGAAGCTGATCGGCGAGAGAGGATTTGGGGGGTTTTCGGGTGATTGGGAATTGGGAACCGAAATCGCGGAGAATAGAATTGGTGTGTGTTTGGGATGAAGAAGAAGATGATGGTTGTTGTGATTGTTGGGTTGTGCAATGTCTGAGTGTTTCCTTCAGAGTCTGCAGCGACATGGAGAGAGAGAGAGAGAGAGAGAGAGAGAGAGAGAGAGAGAGAGAGAGAGAGAGAGAGAGAGAGAGAGAGAGAGAGAGAGAGAGAGAGAGAGAGAGAGAGAGAGAGAGAGAGAGAGAGAGAGAGAGAGAGAGAGAGAGAGAGAGAGAGAGAGAGAGAGAGAGAGAGAGAGAGAGAGAGAGAGAGAGAGAGAGAGAGAGAGAGAGAGAGAGAGAGAGAGAGAGAGAGAGAGAGAGGTTTTTGGCTTTAATGTTTGTTTGAGTAAAGCAACGCTGAATTTCTTTCAATTTTGATGATTGTGATTCGTCTTGTTTTGCACAATACTGCAATTGTTTAACCGCCAAATGCATTTTCAGCGGACAAATCTTTTGTTTTTCATTTTAGGTGGCGCCGTTTAATTTTTGTGTTGTTCCTCGGAGTTACTTACTTTGGTTAAAAAAAAAAGGGTTTGTTCGTAACAAAAGCAATGCTTATTTCACTTACATTGCCCTTCAAATAAATGTTTCTTAAAACAAACGTTGCTGTTGTTTTAGTTTCACCAAAATATCATTTTCATTTTTTAGATACTTATTTTTATAATAATCAGATCCTTTAAATAATAAAATGTATGTATTGTTGTCATTTTTTACGCATTCTGTTAAAAAAAGTATATGTGACCGTTATAGATAAATGTGAAAATTTTAAATAATTTTTTACTAATAAAATAGTTTAGTTCAACCAAAATTTTATTAAAATATTAAATTTTTAAAATTTTAATTTTCTTCGTCATTATCCTTCCCCTCTTCGTCCTAAAACAAAAGCGTAAAATAAAAACTTCAAAACTAAAGAAGAATAAAAAAATAAAAAAAGTTTTGAACTTTTAAGTATTTTATTTTATGCCTTCATTTTAATTTTTGCTCTTTGATGATTATTTTATGATATCCATTGTGGCGTGAAGGTTTGAAGAAAAGATGATTAATTAGTGATTCTTCAAATCTTAAAACACATCATGTAGGAAACATATTTTCAAAAGTTTGTTTTTCTAGATCAACCTATTCAATTCTAAATCTGTGACAAATATGAACTTTTTTGAAATAATCTAGATCCATCATTTACTCGAAGAGGCGTCTATGAATGAAAATAAGAATACAAAAGAGAATGAGAAAGACTTAGAAGTGATCAATTATTATTATAATTAGGTGCAAAACAAAACCCAAAACTTCAAATCCAACAAAACTTTATGGAAACAATCCTCAAAAGAACAAACGAGTGAGAAAATGTTGAACTTTCAGCATTGTGTTACCGGCGTTCATATAATATTTATTTTCTTAGTTTTTTAATTAAATTTATAGGTTTAGGATGAAGAGTAGAAAGATGACATATAAAGTGAAGACTTTTTTAAAATTAAATTTTTTTAATAAAATATTAATTTTAAATTATTATTTTTTCATGAAAATATTATTTTAAATTACCACGTCAAACCTATAACATCCATTTGTATATTGATTTAAAGTAAGTGTTAGAAAGAATAACCGTACACAATTTTTTTATTTAAAGGACTAAAATATTTTTAAACCAAATTAAAAGAATTAAATTAATACTTTTGTGAATTTAAAGAACCACATAACATATTTTATCTATAAATAGATTTATGATTTTCTAAGAGATGTTTGTTTATAATTTTTTTTAGTTATGAAATAAATTTTTATTTTCAATTTATACAGTCAAAAATAGACTAAAAGTAGTATATAGACTAAACATAAAATACAAACAGTAGACAGATATACTAAAAAATAGCAAAAATAAAATTTACAAAAACAAATGGGTGATCATCGTATTTCATATATCATAACCAAAATATAACATCAAAATTAAGATCTAATAGTAAGAAAAATAAAATAAAAAAATAGTGGCAAAAAAAAAAAAAACAGATAGATAAGTGGAAGAAGAAGAAAAATAGTGGAAAAGAAAAACAAAAGTATATTAACGAAGAAGAAAACAGAAGTAATCTCCCATCACCAGAAACAGTGGCAAAAAAAATTAATAAACAGAAGTATATATAACAAAAAAGAAAACAAAACTATATTAACAAATAAGAAAATAGAGGAACTGTCACGTCAGTTATGTTTGGGATTTAAAATAATAATATTCATGAGGAGAAAGGTCAATAAATAATAAAATAGTGTGTTTTGAGTGCAAAAAGATTCAAATACCTTTATTGAAATAAAAAAAAAAAAATCAACAAATCTAAAAAAACAGAGTAGCAGGTCATAGATCCGGGTCATGCACAATACGTCAACACGTTTGAGCGTTATTTGTGGTCGCGTTTGCTGCAACGGGTGACGACGGTTTCACAGTGAGGGGCGTCGCGGAGATAGTCGTCGCTGCAATGCAATTATGCTATTGCGCGCAATATCGCCGCAATTGACAACATAGTCTATGACAAATATGGACTTTCTTGAAAGAATCTAGATCCATCATTTACTCGTAGAAACGTCTATGAATGAGAATAAAAATACAGAGAACGAGAATGACTCGGAAGTGATCAAATATTATTATAATTACGTTCAAAAGAAAACCCAAAAGTTCAAATACAACAAAAATCTAAGGAAAAGAGTCGTCAAAAGAACAAAAGAGTAGGAAAAATTTCCCTTGTACCCCCACACTTTGCCTTGTACCCCCAAAAAAATTCAAAAATGGCAAAACTACCCTCAATTTTTTTCACCATTTTGTAAATGACTATTATACCGGAAATGTAAATATTTTTTTCATCATTTTGTCACAAACCCAGCCGTAAAACAGATTTCCGGTAAGTGGCAGTTTTCCGGTAACTACCGGAATACTTGAAACAAGATTTCCAGTACAGAGTAAAGTACCAGAAATGTTAAAACTGAGTTTTCCGGTACAGAGTGTAGTACCGGAAATGTTAAAACTGACTTCTCCGGTACAGAAGGGGAAAGTTGTGTACCGGAAATCTTGGTTGGCAAGTATTCCGGTACAGTAGTAGGTTCCGGAAAACTTCATTTTTGAGTTTTCCGGTACAGACCATATTTTTTTAATATTTTTTTAAGTTTTTTAATTTTTTTTAATTTTTTTTAAATGTTAACAGATATGGATAATCCACTACTATTAATGGACAAAACATGCGTCGATACTACAAATATTTTTGACACAGATCAGGTATGAATAAATATATTTAATATTAATATTATA
>NC_021165.2:20145848-20239200 GCF_000331145.2 Cicer arietinum
ATTAATAAAGTAACCGACATTACAATAATTAATAAAATAACTATTCAGAGACGGGTGAGTCTAACATAACAATAATTAATAAAGTAACCGACATTACAATAATTAATAAAATAACTAACATAAAGTGTTCATAAAATAACCGACATAATAATAGTTCATCAAAAGTGTTCATAAAATAACCTACATAACAACAGTTACAAAAGTGTTACTACTAACTAGTGCGACTACGTGATAAATACAAAGCTTTATAAAAGTGCCTATACAACTCATCATCTGGACTAGCTTGATGTTCACTCAACCCCTGCTGTATAAGATCACCGATCTGCTGTAGGATAGGTGGCGGCTGTGAACTAGAAGCATCTGCACTGGTGGGCGGTACACTATAACGTGGGACCTGAGGTACACCATCTGGTCGCACCAGCAGTGGATGAGACACCTGATAGAACCACTCCAAATATCCATCTTCACACTCAGATGGATATGTAGCTGGACGAAGCTTGGGAAATAGCTCTGTCACTGGCGTCACATATCCCAACCATTCCACATCTACATCAAATAATCTAGCAGGATCTGGAAGTGGCGGTGAAGGAATATACTGGATATATCCGAATTGTCTCAAACACCTCTCTGGTAGATATTTCGCTACAGTGCTGCATAATCGAATGTGACCAGTATAAAGTGTGATATCATCAAAAGGAATGACACCCCTGTGATTCTCCCATGGTCTCCATATAACATCTGCAGGTGTCAATGCATCAATAATACTTCTGTATTCGTGGACCTTATGCTTGCCTTGCTTATAGCACCATCTATTCATTCGGGCAAAACATTCCACGTCAGCACCCTGATCACCTCTATTACAAATATTCGGAAAATATTCGTAAATCCAGCACTGTTACAAATAAAAATATTAAATAATTAATACTAACAATTAAATACAACATAAATAAATTAAATAAATAATTAACAATTAATACTAAAATATAATTGATACCTGAAGCAACGTCATGTATCCACCTAGCTGTTTGGTGTCATAATAGCAGGCATCTGAGAGGTAGTCATAAAGCACCACTAGTGCAGCAGTACCCCATGCATATCTATCTATACCATCTAAATATCTGAATAAAGGGAGGTACTTCGCATCAACTAGAGTATGACTCTTATCAGCGAAAATAGTACTCCCGACTAAATTCAACAGATATGCCCTAGCAGCACAGTCAAACCTCTCTGCTGCACACTGCCTTCTGAACACCTCCTTCAACCAATCCAATCTATAGTGTGCACCTCTAGTCTTTCTGGTCTCCTCCCAGATCTCTTCCGTGGTCACTCCTAATAGATGGACGGCAAGATTACATGCTGTTACTCTATCTACATCGGGTGGACTGTAGAACTCACCCCTAATAGGCAATCCGAGAAGATTGGCAACATCATCCAAAGTAATCGTCATTTCACCAAATGGCATGTGAAATGACGATGTCTCAGAATGCCATCTTTCAACAAAGGCAGATATCAAGTTGTTGTCGATCATCTTCAAACTACCCCGTTGTAATGGGTTCAGACCAGACAAATTCACCCAATTCTCTATGGGTCGCGGAAGTACCGGCGGAGTAAATTGTTGCATTTTCTTCCCATGCGCAACAATTTTCAGCAATGGTCGCTCCTGTATACAAAAAAAAAAATATGACATTAAAATTAAATTTAGACAACAAATAATAATTAATTGAAATAAGTAATAATTAATTTAATATACCTCGCCAAACCATAGTCTAGCTGAAACATGATAACGGTATCGTGTAAGGACATACAAATCATAAGGTCCTCCAGGATACCGTGTGAGCTCACCAGGTCCCTCAGCTCCATCATGTTCCTCCTCCATATGCTCTCCCTCATGAGCAGGTGCAGCCTCCTCCTGCTCATGTACATCCACCTGCTCGTGCACCATATGCTCATGTACCACATCTTCCTCATGCACTGTAGAAGGCTCCCCCTGATCATTATGTCCCTCATCATCGTCTTCAATAATCATACGTCTTCTTCTCCTTGAAGCTGTCGGTCGAATCCTCTCTGGGGGATTCATCGGAGTCGATGTAGAAGTATCAGTGTTCCGTGTAATTCGAATGATTTTGCCGTTTCTTCCTCGTGCACCCACTGAAAAATTAAAATATTAAAAGAATTAAATCACAATTAATTATAAAATTATAATTAATTAAATTAAAAAAAAATATATACGTAACTTCCGGAAAACTTGATGCTCAAGTTTTCCGGTAACTACCGGAAATGTTGGCAATCAAGTTTTCCGGAACGCTTTCTGTACCGGATATGTCAAAAATAAGTTTTCCGGAACACTCTTCTGTACCGGAAAACTTCCTAAAAAGATTTCCGGTACCGGAAAACTTTAAAACAACTTTTCCGGAGTACAACCTCTGTACCGGAAAACTTGTTTCTCAACTTCTCCGGAAATTTTGAAAAAAAACTTACTCTCTGTTCCAGAAATGTGAAAGTGTGGAATGGTAATTTTGTGAGGTTTTATTATTTATACGAGGGCAAAATAGTCATTTCATTCTAAATTTGGGGGTATAGGTATAATAAGGAGGGTACAAGGGAAATTTTTCAAAGAGTAGAAAATGTTAAACTTCCAGCATTGTGTTACCGTGTTCATATAATATTTCTTTTCTTAGTTTTTTAATTAAATTTTTAGGTTTAGGATGAAGAGTAGGAAAATGAGGTAGAAAGTGAAGATTTTTTTAAAATTTAAATTTTTAATAAATATTAATTTTAAATTATTATTTTTTCATGAAAATATTATTTTAAATTACCACGTCAAACGTATAACATCCATTTCTATATTGTTTTAACGGTAAGTGTTAGAAAGAATAACGGCACACATTTTTTTTATTTAAAGGACTAAAATATTTTTGAACAAGATTAAAAGAATTAAATTAATACTTTTGTGAAATTTAAACAACCACATAACATATTTTGTCAAAATATTTTATCGATAAGTAGGTTTATGATTTTCTAAGAGGTGTTTCTTTATAAGTTTTTTTTAGTTATGAAATACATTTTTATTTTCAATTTATACAGTCAAAAAATTATGACAGTTATATAAATAACTTTATAAATATTTTTAATAAAAATAACACCTAAAAATATTATTAATAATTTAACAATTATAATTAACCGATAATATAAAATTTAAGATATAAATTAAATTGATATAATTATATACAACTGAACGATAGTATCGAGATTCTTATACACAAGAATATTATTCCTGTGAATATGCTTGGCAGGTTTGCATACTTTAGGGAAATAAAAAGTTCCCGGAGGTGAGATTATAAAATTGATAATTCATGTGTAATTTTTTTCTTGGAACAAATATTTCCTTAATTAATTTTTACATACTTGTACCAATGGCAATGTTATATTTTCCTACTTTTCTCACGAATACATGTGATAACCTTGAAAATAATACGTCCTATAAAAAATAAATCAAATTCAATTGTTCAAATATAATTTGTTAAATAATTATATATATATACATATTTCTTTCATCTCTAATTTTAAAATTCGTTTGATATATTTATTTGTCTTTGAATATAAGATTTTTGGAAATGTTTAGATATTATTTATTTGTTCTAATATATTATTTACCAATTAAACTAATCAACATCGATAAAATTGAATATTTCTATGATTTAATAAAACGGTGAATTAAGAAAAGATAAATATTACATGATGACATTAACAAAATAAAAGTCCTCCTTTTAAGTCAAAATGGTCATATACATATTTCAAAACTTCAACAATAGATTAGAGAAATAGAATAGATTTATTTTGGTTAGACGAATGTTACATATAAAAAGAGCAAGTATAACGAGTTTATCAGTTTCTACCAGTTATATATCATCTTTGAACTCATCATTTTTCTTGGAAATGTAATAACATGATTATTTCTGTTTTTATTCAATTTTGTCTCAATCTTCCCACTATGAAAAATGTGAGGCTGGTTTTAAGTTCTTAAAGATTCTAACCTCTAAGTAAATATATTTTACTACTTGAGTAAAAATTTGGAGATTTAGGAACCATTAATAAATGATATTAGTGGAGACAGTGAATTTGATAACTATTTTGAAAAACTTAAGAGGATTGAGGTTAGAAGACAGTGAAGACTATACTAAAAAACAGAGTGGAAACGGCCGCGTTTTATGACAGTCGGTTGAGTATCATATCAGTACTGCCAGCAATCACCTTTGCATTTCCCATGCTCTAACCTTCAACGGTTATCTCAATCTCCTGTTTCATCATTATATATACTCATTCATATAGAGAGTATTAGACAAAAATCATCAACTTATTCTGAAAAATGGCTTCTCCCATGTTTCTCATTCTCATGTTTTTGTTGACACCAATGTTGTTATCCTCATCTCAAGCAAGGGACTTTCATGTTGGTGGGAAAAATGGGTGGGTCCTTAAACCTTCTCAGGACTACAATCAATGGGCTCAAACAAACCGGTTTCAAATTAATGACACTCTCCGTAAGTTCAATTCGTTATTATCTTTTTTTTATAACTGTCCATAAAATTTGAATATGAATAACTTTTATTTTCAGATTTCAAGTACAATAAAGAAAATGATTCTGTTCTGGTTGTGAAGAAAGAGGACTATGATTTATGCAACACCAGCAATCCAAAGCAAAAGATGGAGGGTGGAGATTCGATCTTTAAAATTAGTGAGTCCGGTTTGTTTTTCTTCATTAGTGGCAACGTTGACCATTGTAAAAATGGTCAAAAGGTTATCATTTTAGTTATGGCTGTGAAACACCACACTCCTCTTCTTAGTCCAAGTGCACCACCGTCTCAGTCGCCGGCAAGTGGGTTGGTGCCTCCTCATATTCATTCGTCCGATTTGGTTACTCCGGCGCCGTCTCCTTCGGAAGCTTGTGTTGGTGTTAGTGTGGGTTTTTGGGTTGCGATATTCATGTTGAGTGGTTATGTAGGGCTTGTTTATTAGTGTGCGTTGTTATGACTTATGAGACATGTCCTTGGATCTGATGAGAAATAAAATGTTTCGTGATTTCTGATTTTCTATGCCCGTTTTTTGACTTGTTCTTTTAATTTTTTTTTGTCATATATATATATATATATTTTTTAATGTAGTGGGGCTTAAACTAAGAGCATGTTTCATTAACTTTTTTAAAATAGTTTTTATTTCTTTAGAAATTTAAAAATTATAAAATTTGTTTGCTTCACTTCTTTTAAAAATTATTTCATAAAACTCTTTTGAAATTTTTTGTTTTTAAAATTGAAAAAATTAAAATTATTATATGTTGTTTTGATTTTTAGTTTTCCATTTCTGATATCTTCCCAAGACAAAAAATATAGAAAAATAGCTAATTTTAATTAATGGCAAATAAATGAAAGAATTTTAATTTTTAATAAAAATAAATAAAACAAATTGATTCGGTGTGTTCGGTGCATGCACCAATACCTTCTCTATCTGAATAATGTTACACACCATCATCTTTCATATATATAATTTTCTGATAGAAATTGTTATTTTTTTTATAATATTCAATAATTTTTCAATTAAAGACATTAAAATTGCAATTTAATTCATTTATACTGTCACTAGTAAAATTTTATACACTATCCATCAATTACAATTGTTAAATTATTTGAGATTTTATAGTTTGACTATAACTATGTTTAAAGCCATCCTTACGAATAATTGTGATGTGATGATATTATAAAAAAAGAAAAAAAAAAGTCTATCAAGAGCTTCAAAATTAAACTCTTATAATATATATTTAAAATATGTATAGAATAAATTTTATAATTTTAGTTTTAAAAATATTATAAAAACAAAAAATATCAAACACTTTTTCCATCTCAAAAATAGTTTTCAAAAAATGAATTACCAAATAATTTTTATTTTACTTTTCTTTTCAAAAACACTTTTTTAAAATCGATTTGCAAAATAATTTTTAAAAACTAAAAATCAAATTGCAATCAAACATTCCATAAATTATTGCAATTATAATTTTGTACAATAGGAGTATGTTTTTCGAATTTCATGTTATTTCATTTACATTGAAATTCTAAAATTTAAACAATTCACGTTTGAATTTTTCATTATAATATTTTTATTCTTATTTTTATCATGAAATGTAATAGTAAAAAATAAAATTTGAATTTGAATCAATACTTAAAAGTCATTTATATATATAAAAAAATAATTTATCTAAATTATAATTTAAGAGAAAATAAAATTTTCATTATTTGGTTTATAAGAAAGTGGGATGAAAGAAAAATAAAGAAGATGATAAAAAAGAGAAGTCTTAATATTTTTAAAATAAAAATATCTTTTGATAAAATTTAGTATATAATTTTACATTAGATTGTATTACACTACAAAAAACTAAACTATTTAAATGGTTTATGAATTAAACCACATATTTAAAATAATTTAACTAACCAAATTTAATTAAAAACCAGTTTAACAATTTTAATTTTTTTTATTCTCAATTAAGAATTTTTTCTTGCAAAATTTATTTTTCTAAAAAAAATATCGAAACTTTTTTTTCAAAAAAAAATTAAATCATTTTTTTTAGAAAAATCGCAAATATTTGTTTCCTAAATTTTTTTACATCTATTTTTCTTGAAATAAACTTTTCTTGAAAAAAATCGAAATTATTTTTTCGAAAAAAAAAATTATCAGAAAACTTTTTACATTTATTTGTCTAACAAAAAATTGATGACTTTTTATCAAAAGAATTTCAAAATTATTTTTTTGAATAACTATTTTAAATCGATTTTAACTAAAAATTTGTTCAAAATATTAAACTAGTTTGTATTTATAAACCAATTTTAAATCGGTTCAGAATTACACTAAACTAAATTTAAAAGTGATTTTTAATAATTAAACTAAACTATTAATATAGTTTAATGTAGTTCGAAAGACAATTTTTATACCATGAACGTCCCTAATAAAGAAGGTGAATAATATTAAAGTTTCGAAAGACAACATTGAACTACTGAAAAGATAAAAGAATGTGAACAATCAACTATGAAAAGTTGAAAAACAATAGATTTTTCACAATTTTCATTATTTGATGGATGAAAATGAATTCTCTCTACCAAAAAGCAGTGAGATAAAAAAACAAAAAATTGAAAAAAGAGAAAAAGTATGAGAGAATACACATTGATAAGAGAAAAGACATGTGGAGAGGGTTTTTTATGGATAAATTAAAAAAACAAGTAGATTTCATGTGTTTTCTATCTTTCTATTATGAACTAATCCGGCAAAGTTCCCTCTTTATTAGTTATTTCTCTCATTCTTGTTTTCATTTTTTATCTTTTTTTTATCATCATCAAAACTAGTCATGACAAATGTGTAGTTATCAACTTAAAAAAGAAACACCAAAGCAAGCCAAATGGATTGATCCAAATTAAAAACATACAGAAGTGACATGATCCAAAAAGTGTACTACAAAAGTTATAATTGTTCTCTACTTATTTCATTTCATGATTTATCATCCAATCAAATAATCATTCAATAATTAATCTCTCATTGCGCTCCAAAAACCCATTTATTTCCTTTTATTCCAAAGCCTATAAACTTAAACGATATGAATTTCAAAAGTATTTGTTAATTAATATAATGTATAGCTCAAAAAAATTATTATTACAATAAAAATAACTTAAAATTATTATAAAAACAATTAATTGAAATTAAACTCAATAATAATATAAAAATAATTTCTAATATAATATGCGTTGAGGCAAAAATATTTTTGATGCATGTTTTAATGACAACAAATTTTATGCAATAAATGATTAAGTTTTATGAATGGTTATCTACTAATGAGTGCACTCGAGTTTTATTTAAGGAAGATGAATTGCATAATCAAACAAATATCATTTGAAAGAAGTAAAATCAAATTTGAGAAAACAGAAACAGTGAATGTTTTGGTTATTAAACATAAAAACGAATAACATTCTTGATAGCAGTATGAAAAAAGAAGATCGTTCTAGACAACGGTATGAAAAAACGAAGAATGTTATGGTTTTGACAACATTAATCTAAGAATTAAGTCTTCTTTAATTCAAGATCGATTTGAGCTACGAAAATACATCAATCTACATTGCAAATCACCAATATTCATTACAAAGGAACATAATTATATACTCAAGATCATTTTGGACATATTATTTCCATAAGATCAACAAATAACAAAACAATGCATCAAGAATAAAAAACAAGATTAATCCCCAAAGTTGATGGCTAAAGTAAGCAAGTACAAACTGGACATAAAAGATAAAGTTACTGCATCATTGACACTCGTACAAAACAGAAAAACTTGGCACGCAACAACGGTTAGAATTGTCAAAACCAACAATCACTCAAAACAAAAACGAAGAACATTCTCCATTTTCACAACTTTAATCCAAGAAACCTTCCGGTTTACAAAGAGCAAAATATGTTGTAATTGAAGATCGATCTGAGCTACGAAAGTACATCTATCTACATTACAAAACATCAATATTCATTACAGTGAAATTTAATAATCTACACAATATTGTTTTAGATAGATTCGATCAAAGAGGATAAACAAAGACAAGACAAAACATCAAGATCAATATCTAAATTGATGAACTATGAGCAAGGACACCCATAAAAACAAGGACACTGTTGCTGCACCTTTTTGCACAAAAGCACATCATGTTTCCGAGACAAATGACTGACACACAAAAGTTGTCAAAATCCAACGTCCATACAAAACAGAAAACGAAAAATGTTTTTATTTTACAAAAGAACATTCTAATTATTCTCCTTTAAAAGCCATAATTAAAACATATAATTTTCCATAGTTTAAACCACATATAAAAAAAGTATCAAGACTGCTCAAATCAATGGTGAATCCCAGAACTCGAGCTGAATGGCCAAATGAGAAAATCAATCTCAAAATTGATCTTCAAATTATGAGTTGTGAGCAATGACACAAATACATTTTACTTACAATATTATGCTGAAAGTTCTGCATAAACCTGACTCAAAAAGTGTCATCTGACATGTGACAACTCATTCACGTTTTTCACGAGACCCAAAAGCAAGAACATTATCTGTTGTCAATAATGTTCTTGACAGCAATATAAACACATGTTTAATTGCTTTAAAATATATATGACACCTGAGAAGTGTGTTCAACGAATATATTCATTTTAAATTGAATATTCAAGTCATTTTATCATCTATAAATTGAAGATCAATTAAAAGATGAATGTAAGAGTTCAATTTACAAATCTAACAACAATTGTTCAAGTCACAAGTAAAAAAACTCTTCAAACAAACTCCAACTCTCTTTGCTATATCTTTGGATCATTATTTATTGAGTCTGTCTTTCATTTATCCCAAACAAGTGTTGAGAAGTTTCAAGATCCCAAACACTTTTATTATACACATAATTTGTAACTCAAGTCTATCTTTTATGTTAGATTGAGTGTATTTGTAAAAATCATTTCAAAGTTGAAACATTATTGTAAAAATCTTTTATAGGTTAAAAGGTGAAGATTATAACAAATCAAGGTTGATCTGAATTGGTGGTGTAAAAACCAATAAAGTTATTCATTTTTAACACTTAGTGAAAAATCTCACGGTTGTGAGGACTAGGCGTAACTCGGATTGAGTGAACTGAAATACATCTCTTATCTCTATTTATTTATAGTATTATAGATAAGTTAAATTGTGTGTTTTTCAATAACCAATAACGTTATACATTTTCTACTTTCATAACTAAAATTAATCTTGAGTTAAATTTTTAAGTTTTAGCAGAAAATTTTAAAAAGGTAAAATCACAATTCAAATATCACTTTCTTGTGATTGACATTACTACTTTAATATGGATAGCTGCCGCTAGTACCTGATTCAAAATTTTTAACTAACACGTTAAAATTTAAGATATTTTTGACGACTAAAAATACAATCTGAAATTATAAATTAATTATGTTATTAATTAAATTATAAAAATAAATAATGTGATAAAATCTCCATAGCTCCAGCCTTACCATAGTATCCTATGGTGAGAAAAGAAAAAATAAAACCGTTTTGAGTCGTTCTAAACTCATTTCTACGCGGAAATAAAGAAGGTCGCCACTGTTAGTACCGCGGATCTTTGTTGTGACCGGGGTCTTCGCCGTCTTCGTGTCTTCTCCGCCGTCTTCGACCTGTGCTGCTCCCTCCTCGGCCGTCAGGATCGGTGCAGCTCACTCCTTCTCGTCACAATCCGTGTTCTTCACTCCGTCGCGTCACGATCGGTGCTGCTCACTCCTTAGCGTCACAATCTGTTTTCGCCTCTGCGATTTTAACTTATTTTCATCTCTTCCCTATCGGATCATCAAAAGGTTGGTCTCTGAATTTCAATTAATCTCTCAATTTCGTTCATCATCTGAATTGTTTTATTACTTACTTTATTATGTCATTGTTATCAAATCGATTAATATCTATCTCTCCTATTTGTTACAATTGTTGAGTGAATCGGTGAATGTATAAGTGTTAGTAAATGGGTAGATGTTAGTGCTGATTGATGTTTGTTGCATATATAAGGTGTTTGATAATATGCACTTGTTACAAGTGTTAAGTGAATTAATGAATGGATAGATGTTAGTGCTGATAGATGTTTGTTGCATATAAGGTGTTTGATAGTATGCACAATTCAAGTGGTTCTATTTGTTTGATAATATGCTTGTCACAAGATGTTTTTTGATCATTGATCAACGCGTATTGACTCCCTTGATTTGTGAGCATCTGATTTGTGACTGTAACACTGATTTGTGCATATTATATCTGAATTGTGATTGTGACTCTGATTTGTTTGTGGTTGTGACTGATTTGTGACTCCCTTTTAATTTGTGGTAGAGCATTAGTTTAAGGTATTTTTAAGTCATGTAGTTAAATTATTTGATACTCCACTTTATATTTATTACAACTTAATTTTTTGCTATATAATATTACTTACATATTTTATTTTTATATTTGAGTAATTCCATCTTTTCCTTTTTCCTTTTTTTTCTTTCCCCTCACTTATTGTCGCCGTGCTCACGAGGATTCGTTTCTGCCGCTGCTAAAATCAACTCATTACAGAATCGCATCGCAGCATAGATCCACTCTGCACCGTGATTCCGTGCCAAGGCGACATGATTCACATCATAGCATTACACTCTTATTAGAGGAGCTAGGTCCTTATTATTAAGCGTTTTGTTGTTTTAAATTGTTTCAATTTTTATCCATAATTGTTTTCCTGTTTCAATGTTAACATAGAATTATTATTTTTGTTTCAATGTTGGTCTAGATTTTTTTTGTTTCAATGGTTATTTTGTTCTATTCTTCAAAATTAATTGAGGTTTTTTTGTATGATTGTTAGTGCATTGTGTCGATAAATTGGTCTTTCATTTTTAAATGTTATATGCTTTTCAATTGCTATGCTATGCTATTTTATTTGTCTTCCTATTCACCAGTTAGTGCAATACTGATGTTTAGGCTAATGTGTATTATACTGTAAGCAATTGCCAATGATGCTGATATCCACTGATTCAGTTAAAACTTTGTTCCTTTCTTTAGAGATTCTCAATGCTGTGCTTGCTTTCACCAAATAGGTGTGTGCTCAAACCAACCACTAATAAGTTTATTGAGCTATCTTGGTTTTAGAGTCCATCTTCTCTACTTGGGTAACTATCATGTACATTGCTCAGGTTCTATAATCTGGTGTTACATTTTGTGTACAAATGCTAGAGCTTCATAGAAATATAACAAAAGCATAACATATGCCATGAAAATTTGTTTTCTTTATTAGCTGGCCTACATACGTATTAGAACTTTTTTATGTTTTTTGCACGAGGCTTCTACTTAATTGGTTGACTTGAGCACTATTTATGGTTAAAGAACTTTTACTGCTCCACTGATTGTGGCTAATATCATATGAAATGCTTTGCACCTTGGCAAAGTAAGCCAAATATTAGCACCCATCTCTGTTATTCCCAGTTCCCACCCATCATATATAAGTAAGCCACATCTAAGTAGCTTTAAAGTAATGTATATAACAAAAGGAGTCTAAGGGGTTACTTTCACACTATAGGAATTATGAACCCAAATCCAAATTGTTAAAGCTTCACACTTGGCAATCGAAAATCACCGATACACACTTCGAATCATTTATAAATCGCCAGATCAATTGGTTCGGAAATCCCCAATCATGGGACCTGCTTCTGCTCTTGTCTGGTTCGTTCATTCCCACTTCTTCTCCTTCGAATAGCAGCTTCCTGGTACGACTTTGCAGTTTCAGTTCAAACCCACTTTGTTTTGTAATTCTTATTGAATTTATTGTTTGTTCCCAATCTAGAAATGATATATTCCACTAAACAAGGTTTTTTTTTCCTTCTCTTTTTTGAAGTGCAATGTTGCTGCATTTCGTTTTGCTCTTTTTTGAAAGGTATTAGGGTGGTTGGCTCTTTTGATGCATTTCTGAAAGTGATTTTAACTCTTGGAATAATATAATTATAATCTCTGTTAAATTACTGCTTCAATGGTATACCCTTTTACTCTTGGTATCTTTTTTATGTTTTTTCTTGTTTATTTTAATTGTTTTGGGAGAATGGAGGAGTACTAGGTGAATGTGATGATACATTTGAGAGTTGAAATCTTAGGCTTGGTTGGTTGCTATATGTTGTGGATGTTATGTTATTGAGATATCTTAAGAAAATGTAGTTAAGTAATTACTAGGTTTAGGGTATGTTTGGGAGGGGAGGACTTGTTTTTGTTTTAGAAATTAAGCAAACTATAAAATGTTTCTAAAAATGAATGAAGTGCGATTGAAATGTAATATGCTCATTTATCATGTTATTCTTTTAATTCTTTTAAAATCTCAAATGTAGACTTAACCCTTCAAAGTCCTCCAAACACACCCTTAAGGATTTTTCTTTTGGGCTATGGGGTATCATCTGTGTGTGTAAGGGATCATAAGTTTCATATCAAAATTTTTGAAATAAGTTTTTAAAAATAAAAATTATATTTTGGACTTGATCGACCTAAAAAATTGTTTGGTTCAATTTATACAGAGCAGTTTGGTTCAGTCCGAGTTCAATTCGTGTAGAAATAGTTTGGTTTTAAATGATTCGACTTTGCTGAACGCCTGAACCAGGTGCGTCAGACCAAAGAACTGGTTCAATTTTGTTGAACTACAAACAAGTTTGGTTCAGTTTCACTTCAGAACTGAACTTTGCCCATGCCTGCCTAGCTTGTGAGGGGTTGTAATGGGAATTTCATTATCATTAAAAAAGGGCGAGAGGGTGCGCGAAGAAAAACATAGGGCGCAGGTAGAAGTACTAAAAATCCTGGGCTTAACGGCCGAAAGATAAAAACCTGAATCTGAAGCCCAGTTATGTTGATCTGATGAGACAGTAGTAGACAGAGGTGTTAGGCTTTAGCTCCATTTTTATAACCTACCTGTGCCATTCATCAATTCCTTCCGATTGTAACTTGGGATTCACTTTCAGAACCTCAGGTTCAATATTCCTAATTCATTTCATTCTTGTTAGGTATAGTTTTGATTTGATGAATGTATTTTTCAATTTCTATTTAATTTAAACTTAGCTTTGGTGTATTGCAGAATGGGAAAGGGTTTGATATGGGCAACAGCCGAAGACCTGTGTAACAACAGGGGTCGAGTTCTGTCGCTATACCGTCAGATACTACGAAGCCTGAATTCTCCTTCGCTACCACTGAACTTTGCTGCAAGACAGGCGAAGAAAGCAAAAGTGCGTGCAATGTTCTGGGTGGGTTCTGATGAACGGTCATTGCATAACATTGCCGACCTAATTGATGCTGCTGAATACTCTCTCTCCTTTCTTAAAAAAGGCCAATTTCCCCCTCGTTATATCACATGAACAACACCTTCCGTTTCACTCATTACAATTTGGTATGAACTTGATACAATCATGATATTATGTGGTTGTTAAGTATATGTAGTAGACGTGATTTCTATTTTCACTATATTGTATTGGGACAATTTTCAAAATTGAACACATCTAGATCAATCTTAGAGTATGTCATGTCAAACCTAAATTCTACCTTATTGTATTATGTTTATAATAACAGTGGCTCCGATTTTAGTAGATTAAAAATCAACGCTGCGGCTTGAGTTCGGCTAAGTGATAGAGTCCAAGATTACATGTCCAAAGAAGATAAATGCTTGGATCAATTAAGTCATGGATCAACAATATGAGGAGGTTGTTATGACTTTACATTGTCAACAAATCTCTGTCACTCATATATATATATATATATATATATATATGACTTTATAGTAGCTATGGTTAAATTTAAACATTTTATGGTGCGGTGCGATGCACGGGTAAAATTATGTATCTACTGTAATAAAATATAAAATAAAGAAAAATAATTAGCAAATGCTTAAGTAATGAAAAAATGTATGTTATATGTAATTAATTTGATTGTGATTTATATCAAATTTTGATTATGGATTACTTGAAAACTAAATATTACACTAGGATTGAAAAACATTAACAATGCTGATCATGAGTAACACAAATTTATATAGTTGAAGTTGAATGTAGTTGAATATTTGGGTTTAATTGGAAGAGATTTGACATCTTCCTTCTAAAAAAATAATATAGAACTTCATAAGAATACGATTGAATATACGGAAATATATGGGATAAATATTTGGTCCATTATTATCCCATTAGTACTCTACACAGATAAGATACAAAAATAAAAATGTACTTGCATGGGTACGTTAGCACGCGTTGTCTGAATAGTTTGTCAATTTAAATTCAAAATTATGTAGTTGATAATTACAAATTATGATGTCATTGAATGTTAAATGTATTTCATAAATCATGTAGTTAAAAAGTAACATTAAAGTTCAAAATCATCCAACAAAGTAAAAAAACTATTAAGAAATATTTTATTATCAAAATAGTTGTTGTTTATTGAATGTTACCGCCACTATTGCATTTGTTTTTTCTTTACGTTTTAAATAATTATTTATTTATTTATTTATTTATAATTTTATCAGTAATTCATTTTGTAATATGTATAGGTTGTCCACAAAATTATAATTATATTATTAGTATCGAGCCCGTGCTAAGTACAGATAATGATTTCGTTATTGTAGAATAAATTTTATATTTTCTGCATTTATTTCATAAATTTAAATAAGTTTTTAATTAATATATTAATAGGGTAAAAAAAATTTAATAAATAAATTCAATTTTTTTAAAGTATAGATAAAGTCTTACATATAATTGGTTTATATGTAGTGACATTAAAGAGTTTTCGCACTTGCACTACATATTAAAAAATATATAATATTTATTAAAATTAATTATTTGCATTGAGTACTATTTATTTGATGGAATAATAATATAAACAGTAATTGAAATATAGTATGATGAGACTCTTTTTTATTAAATATAAGATAATTATATTGTTGTTCTAATACAGTTTTTTTTTTATCGAATTAAAATATAAGGTTACACAATAATTTAGATATCTTTAAGTTCTTTTTTTTTTCAAATAAACACGGGAAACATAAATGTTATCTTATATTTCATATTTATATTTTTATCTCATATTTTAATAAAAAATTTAATTTTATCATTTTTTATAAAAAAAATTCAAACTTTACGTTTCATTATAGAAAACTTGAAAAAAATTTATCAAAATATAAAATTTGAGTATTTTAGAGAAATTTGTGTTATGAAAAACTTGAAAAAAAAATTCATAAACACAATTTTGAATTTCAAAATCATAATTGTGTACCAAAGCTTTAAAATTTTTCCGTATAAAAAGTTCGAATTTTCTAAAACACATTTATATTTTAGAAAATTTAAAAAGTTTTCAAGAAGATAAATATGTTCCAGAAAATTTGAAAAATATTTTTTGATACATAAAATTCAAAATTTTTTAAACACATTTGAATACAAAAGACTTTTTTCAAGTTATCTGCAACTCAAGTTGAATTTAGTGAGGTACAAATTTTTAAAAAGAAAATGAAAATAGTAAAAAATAGATAGTTTGCATAAAATATGAGAGTATAAATGTTGATTATAAGATATAATTTTCGGACACAAATTATACTTTTTTTAAATACAAATACATTTAAAAATGAATGAAATGATAAAAAACAATGCATAAATTTTACTGAGTGAAAAAAAAAATTATGAAAATTAATGTAATGAAACATAAATTTTAAAAAATAAAAAATTTGGAAAAACTTTAAAATAATAATTCATACATATATATATATATGGGTTTAAAAATTTAAAAATAAAAATATTTATAAATTGTAACTTATTTGTAACAAAGAACAATTCAAAATATAATTGATTTGAAATTTATTTAAAAATTGAATTAATTTTTTTTTTCTTATGGATTATATGTTGTATGAATATATTTGAAATTGGAGTAGATTATGTGGGCTTTTTTTCAAAATTAAATATAAAGCAAATGTATAAGTGGTTCCTAATATAAGATTTTTTGTCAGAGTTTTAACATTATATTATATGGTTTAAAAGTCCTTTACATGGTTATCTTTTTGTTTGTTAGTTTTTTTGTTTTTTTTGCAATGGATCTCTATATTAATCGGTTATATCTTGCTCTTCCTATTTTCCATGTGATTGTTGTTTGCTAAAGATATATCGATTCATCCTCTTTGCATGTGGTTAGATATGAGTTTTTTTTTATTGATCACAATGCTACAATATCCCAGACTCTAGTTCTTTGAGCTCCAAATTTATCTTCAACTACCCATGTGATTTTTGAATGTTATTTAAGATTTTCCACATCAAATGATTCTTTTTTTTTTTTTGATTTTTGTTGTGCTTTTATTACTTTTAAATTTCATTATGTTAATTGGTGAATTTTGAGTATTTGAAAATTATATTTTTCAGTTGTAGGTTTGACGGGTAGTGATTATGATAATATGAGATGTTATTTTGAGATTTAAAGCTTATGATATTACGTTATTTGATGTTTATTGTTTATTCAAAAATTTGTATATGTTATTAGGATTTAACTGCCTAAGAATTAAGGTAACTTATTATGCTAGCAATTTTATGAATTTACATATGTTTAGATTAAGTTAATCCTCAATAACTCAAAATTTTCTCTTGTGTTTTTAGATGTCCGAAATTTGTATTCTGAACATGTTACCTATGTGTTTGCATGCTTCTTTTGCTATAATAGATGGATGTTAATTCATTATTGAATCATGAATGATTTAAAATAAAAATAAACATTATTGAACCATCTCTATTGCAAGATATTGCTATTGCAAAGGAAAACTTCAATTATTTAACTTTGTATTTTTATAAGTTTGTTCCACTAAGATTAACATCTATTGGTATAATTTTTCGTTGTTGACAAAAAGTCATTTCATATAAGTTATTAAACAATAATCGTGTAAATATTAAACATTTATTATTTGCTAATTGAAATCATTTTAAAGTTAATTAGATTGACTTATTTGTGAAATTTATTAATCTTTGAATTTATAACACAATTTTTTTTCTTCTTAAATTTATATATTGCAAGTTTGAAAGAACACTTACTATCGAAATCTAACACTTTGTACCGGTGTTAAAAAATATTGATAACAAATCAATTCTAAGTTTTCCATTTCTTAATAGACTACACTATATATAAGGATTCCTTTTATTAAAAAAAAGTTTGAGATGCTAGTAGATTTAGTTTCATATTTAAATATTAACAATCTATCTACGCTACAAAATATAAATGAAACAGACGTTGTATTACCACTTTATATATAAATGACGAGACATCTAATTAATTATTTATTTTTTCAAACATTGAGTATCTTGAGAAAATGATTATTATTTCAACACTGAACTAAAACGAATGTAAAATAACCATACAATCACTTGATGGAAAGTTATAGTTTAGTAAAGGATGAGACAAAATAATATTAATAAGGCTACGTTCTTTCTCCCGTTAAGGTGACTAATAGTTCGTTTGTGATATCAAATGTGCAATAAAAAATATCAATTATTTGTGAAAATTAAATTATTAACTACGCATATGAATGATTGATAAATTGTGTAAAAAATTGATTCTCCATCTAAAATATGTATTCAAGCAATCCAAATTATATTCCTTTAAGAATGGCTTTGGTTTGAATATTTGTTATTACCAATCTCAATTAGGAGTATTAGTTTAACAACAAAAATCAAAATTAGTAGTAACTTTATGATGTGATTGAAAATGTAAATGAGAGTAGAATGTGTCATAAGCATACATATAGATGATTGAAAATGTGTTCCAGCTAAATAAATTTGTTGATTATGACAATTAAATGACAATTATTCAGGGAGTCACGTATATATATATGATTTAGCTAATGAATATACAATAAAATGAACAGGCTTATAAATTTGGCTGTGTATGATTTGTTGAGAGTATAATATATTTTGTTGTTTACGACCATCAACTGAATTAAAGATAGACGATTTTTACATTTAATATCATAAAAAATTATTGATTTTTAAAAAATTGTGAAATTAATTAATGTTAGGTGATATTTTTTCATGTCACGTGTATTATACGCTATTAGTAATTATCTTCGCTCTCCTTCAATCACCTACAATCAGCTATTCTTCTTAGTTACATATCTTATTGGACCACCTTTTTCTATTGTATTTTATTATAGAATATATAATAGAATAATGACTACATTTGACTTTTCAAATCAAATCGAAAAAATAAATTTTTTTATAATTATGCCTTTAAAAGTTCTTTTATATATATATATATATATATATATATATATATAGTACTATTAGTATTTATCAATTACAAATTCAAAAATTCTATTTTGCATCTCTTTACTTTTTTTTGGACAAATTTATTTGGTTTTTTATCCAGTAAATGTTGATTCTTAAATAAATTAAATAATTTTAATTTTTATTGTTAAAAAACATAATGGAAAAAGAAAATTATTATTATTATTAATAAATGTGTTGTTAATGACCATTTGACAGATATCTTGTACGAGTTTGTATTTTATTACTTGATGTTACAATATGAAACTATCAACACTAACCTGAGACTCTGAAGCGCATCAATTAATTACTCTACAATTAAATATTATTAATTAATTTTGAAATTGAATAAAAAAAAATTGTGAAAATTACAATCATATAATAATATAATAAAATCAACATTTTCATTAGCCGTTTTCTCTATTTTTAATTTATACTAATGATACATAATATCTTTTCTCTATTTTTATTTAGTTTCTAGCAAGTTTGGTTTCACACGGGAATAAAATTTTACGCGGCTTTACATTTCTTCTAATAGCTTTTAATTTAGGGAGTACAACCGTATAAATGGTAAGAATATAATAATTCAATGTTCAAATAGTGATATATTTATTTGTAAGAAGGCTGAAACCTTGTATTAGATTTTAATATATACAAACCAGTTAAAATGGTTTTTGGGAGGATAATCCAAAATATACAAATAAAAAGTACACCGGAATTATGAGACCTATCAGACACCGCTCATATCCCTAGGGTATTATCGGCAGACACCTGCACATAAGTACTGTTCCAAGAATGTTATCTCTCCCATGATCACGTCCAAAAAAATGGAACATGGACACACCAAACAAAGTCAATTGTCAAAGAATGTCATAGATATAGTCATCCCAAAACAAAATAAGTACAACAACCACCAAAAGAAAGATACTAAAACCCTATACAACAAAAACTAATCTGATCATCTACTTGCAACTACAATAGTAAGGGTGACTTCTACACACTAAGCAAGTCTCATTTGACGCAATATCTCTCTTCGAAACAACTTCTACCACCTCATCAACCATTGAGGGATCAATCTCCTTAGAGGTCAGATCGACCCACAAGATAAGTGGCTTTGGCGGCGTAGGAATCTTAAAACAGCTCACTACCAAAAGTGAGAGTTCTGACTAGACCCATATATGTAGCCCTGCTTGTGATGGGGTCGTATGTCCAATCATTCGGCGAGTGTCAGTCAGAAAAGTCTAACGATGTTTCTGTCGTCAAGGTAACAGTCGGTGGTACGAACTCGGTATCATATGAGGGCAAAATACAATTTTCACAATAATGTAAAGAGTCACCAACCAAAATTAACAAATAACATCTAACAATTATGTCATAAAAACAAACAATAACACTTAGCAATTACAACATGATAATAAACAATAAAAGAGTATGTATATATAAATATCATATTATAACAAACATGACTCGTGTGTCAAGCACCCTAATGCAATGCTTAGATGTCAATGCACATGATTCTGAAATTTCCAAACCCTCCTTGATGGACGTAAATCGTAAATGTACCGCCTCTCACAGACCAATACTAATTACCAAGGTGCCACATATCACAGATCATCACAATTTATTAGAGTGTAGTCTATCACAGAGATCAACACAATTTACTAGAGTGCAATCTATCACAGAGCTACACGACAAATAAATCCTCGTAAGGATAAGATGGACCAATCAACTCATAAAACCATCATGTGGCCCATCACAGTCACCACTAATATTGTGGCCCATCATAGTCACCACTAACAAGGTGGTCTATCACGATCACCACTAACATTGTGGCCCATCATAGTCACCACTAACAGGGTGGTCTATCACAGTCACCACTAATTACAAAATGCATAAGCATACTCTGACTATTTCACGACAATTATTATGTAAATGTAGCTATTAAAAGACTCCCTTTTAATACTCATTACAAACTAATAATTTTTCATACTTTTCACATAACATACTCAAGATATATTATCCTCCATAAAATTCATAAAATGTAACAACATGTATTATCACTCAAGAATGCATCAACACATATTCACACATCAATCATACATAAATCACACATATAAGGTTCGTATGTGCAAACTAAAAATTTGGAAGGAGTCTTTACCTTAGTTATAGCTTTTTCAACAGTTATCACTACCACAATCAAACACAACAAATAATCTCGCTTGTGTCGACACCTTCAATCAAATAGTGTATTAGTGTTTGACTTAGTCAAATTAATCCCTGAAACTTTAACTACATTACAAATCATTTCTTACTCCTAACTCCCTTAGAGTATATTTTACTAAAAGAGTTTTACAACGAGTAAGGACTAATAGTATTATGATTCACAATACACACTTTCAACATATAAAAACATATTTTTAGAAATCAGCATAATTCAATTTTTCAGAGAATTCACTAACAATTATTCAAAACGTCTTAAATTATTTTTCTCAAAAATTTTCACACAACCATAAATTTTCTCAAACTTGCCAAAACTCTTTTATTTCTTTCAATAACTACAAGTTTGATCTACTACATTTTTAAAGATTAAATGTTCAATAAAAGTAAAAAGTTCATTGGGAATGGTTACAAGGTATAAAGCAAGGAAATTATGACTACATGTCATTGTTACATACTTCATTTATTTAAAGGGAATGGTATAGTTGTTTGTAACAAAGAGAAAACCAATATTATGCATATTGTTGCTTATAATTAAAGAACACAGTTGCACCAGAATGAAGAAGCAGACACATACTCAAGGAAACAAGTCAAACTCATGCACACATTTACCCTAGGTTTTCATCATTTAAAAATGATAAATTGACAATTGACAAATCTTTATGCTAGCACGTAACTGAATCAATCGACAAACTAATGGTTTCCCATTTACCAATTATTTGTCTTTGCTCTTTCTATTTAAGATTCACACAGCTCTAAAAATGTTAATCTCGGTTAACATGTGCAATATCCATTCTTTATTAACACCAAATGGAGAATCTATGACAATAAAACAACATTTTAAATTTTGCATATTTAATTCCTCTAAAATGAGCGTTCACATAATAACAATGAATCTCAACCATTAATGAGAAAATCAACGACTAATATCGCATGTACACACCTAACAAACATTAATTTGTTAAAAATCTTTTATTGCCAGCAATCACAAACCATTACTAGACATTTCTTTAGATTCATAATAAGAATAAACAAAACAAACATTGCTAAAATAGCACTTCACAAACATAACACTCTAAAATGAAATACACATTTACATCAACAAAATTAATCAAATTTAAGATGTACCAAATTTCCCTCAAAATACACTAAAAGCTTTCAACTTCTCCACTAAATTGAAAATCTACCATCTATAAAAAAATAAAGATCCTTTCCATCATTTCAAAAATAAGTTATCAATATTCTTTCACAATAAAAAAAAATGCAATTTAGAAAATCGATAACCTCAACCATAACCACTATTTTTTGGAAAGGTATAATTAAGAAAAATAATTTTTCTTTAATCACCACGATAACATTAATATATCAGAATTCTCCTTACCGCTAATTCGGTGTCAACGATCTTGATTTCTTTTCGAGACTCATGGAACTAACTACATAAATATAATGATTCACAATAATTTGTTCACCACTAAAATTTATCCAACCACAATAAAATTCCAAAATTTAAATCTCTTTCATTTTTCAAGTTATATCACTCAACCATTAGAGCACAAAAAATTTGAGTTAATAAAATACTCTAAACTTCTCCCTTAAGCTCAGTCCAAGAGTAATTAAAAGAGTAACAATTTTAACTCTAAACATATTAATTTCACACTTTAACTTTTTGCTCAAAATCTTTTAACTTAGTTAAAATTTGAACTTTTTCACAAATTTAACAACTCTAAATTTTCTTTTTGTAAAATTTCAACTTCAGTTCAAACTCATTTATTTGAAAATAACTAATTACGTAACTCAAACACATCAAAAATTAATTTTTTTAACCATTACTAACAAAATTATCAACAACAACAACAACACAACAACAAAAGATTTGTTAAAAACTCAAAAATTTCACTCATCCCCCCACCGTATAAAGTTTACGAATTTAGGAAAAAGGAGGAGGAAGTAAGTGTCTCACTTCAAATAAATTAGCTCACAAGTATCACCTTGTATGGAGGAATAACTTTCCTTCCTAACACTTCTTGAGTAAAAGTTTAGATCTAGTAAAAAATAAAGATTTGTGTTTGTTATTTTATTTTTTTAACACCCACCCACCCACCAATCCCTTTTTTTTTTTTAACTAAGAGAAAGAAGAAAGGGAGGAGGAGAAAGCTGACCGGAATTCGCTGGCTTATGTTCGTTTCACACACACACACACACACACATATATATATATATATAATTATTATAATATCTAATCACTATTCCACATATATCTCTCAATCTAATTTAATAAAAATATCTATTCTAGTCGCAACTCAATTGACATATTAATTTATCAGTAACAAGTGATATTTTAAAATTTTGAGCGGTAATAAATTTGTTTGTAACTTAATTAAATTATACTCTAATAAAGAATTTAATTGAACGTTAAATTATACTCAAAAATTTGAGACAATACTTTTAGAAACCTCGTAAGAAGAAACACAAACAGATTCTGAAATAGGTTCGTCAGAAAATAATAAACCATTACAGTTTGATGAATTAAAAACCTCTGAGTCTTCTAGTGACTCGTAATCTAGTTTAAAATCAATTAATGTTTTAACAAAAGATCAAGAACTAATTCTTGATATAATAAAGTTATATGAAACATATTACTAACTTTAACAAAATGTACTTTTGGTACTTAATTCACAAAAAAAAAAAAAAAAATATTGAGCTCAAGGCCTAACAAATTCAACACAAAATACACTAAAATTGAATAAAATTTGAATTTAGAAAATTTAGGGTCTTACAATCTTCGTCTTCAATTATCAATTATCTAATAATCATCCATTATCACTCTCAGAAAATTGAATTGAGATAAAATAAATTATTTGCTCAATTTTCTAGTAATACTACAACTATATTTTGTTGCAAGGACTCAGTTAGACTAAAATTGAACTGACTAAAATTGGTGCTCAATTATCTATTAATTTTACAATTATATATGTTAGTGGTAGCCTATAAAATTAATTTTATTTTTTGATATCTAATAATTATCAATCAAAATTATTAATAACTTTACGATCCAGTTGAAAACTTATATGAGAGTAATTTGCTTAAATAAATAGACAGATATGGTTATTTAAGTAACTTTATGACCTAATTGAGTATCGTATATGATTCAACTAATTAAATAAAATGAAACATCGTTTCCAAAACAACCAATATAAATATAAATGAAAATCATTTAAAAAAATTTTGGTTACAAATTTAAAATATTGATATCAGAGAATTATAGATTCTAATAGAGGAAAACAAGTTTAGATAAAAAAATTAATATAAAAAATAACATTTAAGGACAATATATATATATATATATATATATATATATATTATGGATTTTTTTTTACTAATACCAAAATATATATATATACATGATATAGTTGATAACATGTATTAAGTATCAAAAATCATTTATAAAATTTTATATTGACATATTCGTTATCAAAACTAATTATAATTATTTATTAGTCTTAATATACTTTGTTATTATGACTTTATTTGTCACATTTTGATTGTGGTTTTCATCGTCCCACGTGTGATAATTACGTCACGTATGCAATTTTGTAAGATATTTATTTTGTAATGTAGATAATAGTTTTAAGAGAACTTCCAAAGAAAGGTAAAATATTTTGATTTTTAGGGTTTGTTTTATGTGTTTTATTTTTTAGTTTTTGAAAATTATTTTATAAATTTTTTTAGTAAAATGTTTTTAAAAAGAAAATTTAAAAAAAATCAGTTTAATAACTCCAATTTTTAAAACAGTTTTTGACTACAGAGTTAAAAAAACTGAAAAATAAAATACTATTTATCTGTTTTGTTTTTTTAATTTTAAAAGGTATAATATTAAATATAATTTTACAAAATAATTTTAAAATCAAATAATTTAAATAAATATTTTAATTTTTAAATTTTAAAATACTAAAATAGAATTTTCGGGATGTGAATCAATCAAACCCTTGATTTTTTTTGAAAATAATTTCTTCTATATATGAAAAAAGAAGTGAGTGGGCCAAGCTATATGTAGCTAAGATTTTTCTCAATGACGATCGGCTGGCTTCCTTGAAAAAAAGAAGAAAAAAAACCAAACGAAGTGAAAGGCCGAAAGACAAGGAAAAGAGTCAAATTGAACAGGTTATAGGATTAGGAGAAATGAAATTAATGTAATTAAAGTTAAATTGTTTTAGCCATTTTTTCATTTTGCTCCGTCTTGAACCTTTTGTTTTGAACGAATGCAATCAAATATGTATAAAAGACATTGATGCGTCAAATTATTATTTTCACTTTTTGGAAACTATTTAAAATCTTTCTGTCGACCTCTTTTTAAATAGAATCATGCATTCATTTTTAAAAAAATGAAGATGATCTAAATTTTCAACTCATATTGTATTTGGGATAATCCAACTTTATTATATTAACATGTTGAACCCTCATGTAAATTTTTTACAATTCGACTATTAAACTATGGTTGTATGTCATTACTATTTAATAATATATGGTTCATGGCCTCGATTGAGTTTCAAATGTCAAAGTGAGATAGATATTTCTATTGTAGATTAGGGCCACCATCCACTTATTTAATTTTTTTTCATTAATAGTTGTTACTGAATAATCTATATCTTTTCCACTAAAAATTAAATATTGTCCCCACTAAATTAATGATACTTCAACAATATTAGTGAAACTAAAAGGTATAATTTGTCTTCAACCATATACTTACTTTTAAAGTTAATTTTTTAACTCTAGACAATTCTAACAATTAAAAATAATTCATCTGCAATAGATTTTATGAAGAATTAAATATTCAACTGCATGAGAAATGAATTGTTGAAAGATGTACATATTGATCACATATATACATGGAGATGTTTTTTTATGGTGTTTTCTTTACATACTAAATATTTTATTTACCAAAAACAATTTTAAAATTTATAGAGAAATTAAAACTCATAGATGTTGAATTGTTTTAAAGAAAATAATTGTATATGCTTAAGAAAATTGTTTTTTTATCTGTGTTTTCTTTGATTAGGATTTTGTTTCAACTATCATGTGGTATATTTTTTTTATAACAAAAATTTAGAGTGATAAAATGATGCATAAGTCTAAAGTAGGAAATACTTTATGAAGTATTGAACATTTACAAATAGATTTATATTTGTTTAAATTTTAAGATGTATCGAACACTTATAACTATATTTACATTATTTAGATCTAAAGGCGTGTTGAACACTTACAAGTAAATTTACATTTGTTTCTTTTCAATGATATCAATCGAACGAACAACATGTCAAATTCATAGTGTCTTTTTAATTTTTACCACATTAAATATTGGAGTTTTGTGGTGTACGTTAATAATAATAATAATAATAATAATAATAATAATAATAATAATAATAATAATAATAATGTATTGACTTGTTTTTTATATACATATTTACAGTAAATGATAAAGTTTCACTAGTAAAAAATTTTAATTTCTTAACTTTTTAAAAATTTTGTGAAAGGAAAAATTTGTAACTAAAAAATGACACTACTAGTTATTTTAAAACTGTTCTTAAGTACTCTTGTTAAATTGAAACTTAAAAGTAAGAAATATACTATCAACATTCACGTGTCTATAAAAATCATAAGTAATTCTACTATATCGTAATTTTATATACATGTTAGGTAGGGGTATTCAAATCTACATCAATCTAAATAAAAATTGTAAATCAATTTTAAAAAATTGAAAACCATACAAACTTGAATTGAATTTCAAATTTCAAATGAAAACTGCTAAAATCAAATCAAATCAAATTAAATTTCAAATTTCTTTTTAAAAACTAAACTGTATGTATAAATTTTGATATTATTTATTTTTTATTGGTAGGAGATATTATATACAATCTATTATTTTTTGGTTTTTAATTGTTCTAATTATACATATTGGTCTACTTGAATGTTTTTTTTACTATTTGATATACGTTTTAAACATAATCTTGCAATTAATGTTCGTTGTTAGTAATATAAGATTGATGGAAAATGAATATAACATTTAATTGGATTTAATTTCTGAAGGGAATAGTCGAAACCGAATGGGTAGATCGTAAGTGATCCAAACCGAAAAACGAAGCGCTTTAATTAATTGCTACCAGTATATATATGATGGTGCGAGGTCGGGTTTTTGTAGCAAAGTGTGTAATTGAAGTCCTATTGCACACATATCATATCATATCATAAATCAAAATGGACAAATTATATGAAGAGGTTGAAGAGCCAGTTAGTCCAACCGGTCAATATTTCAACAACTCCATCATATCTTCATACGTTGTTGCCTTTATGGAATTTGCTAATCCATTTCATGAGTCACTATTGATACCTTTTATCACAAATGTCTTCTTTCATGCCAACCCACGCTTCTCCTCTATCATGGTTCCATTTCACTCTTTTCATAATTTATTACTTTACTACTTTTACATTCTACTTCTAAATCATTCATTTTCATTCCTTTTTTTTTTTTATTATCTAGTTTCAGACAATTAAACAAACGTTCATATAAAACAAAATTTTACTTCATTAAAAGGTTTGAATTTTTTTCACTTAATAAAGAACTCAAATTTTAATATTTTTGAAAATAAAACATGTAATTTTTTTCTAAATTTAATATTGTCTCAACAATATTAAATCAATTGGAAAAAAAATTATACAACATTAATTATATTAATTTAGTAATATCATGTTAAAATTAAAAAAAAAATCGGTTTAGTTCTCAGAATAAATTTCATTTTAAGTTTTCAGATGCGTTGGACCGACTCTATTATTATTTAATCGAGGGCTTAATTAATTTGCAACAGGTTAGAGGCGAAGATGGTACCATGAGATGGAGAAAGGTTGAAGTGTATCCTGAAGAGCATATAAAGATTCCGAAATTACCTGAGATAAAAGAATCATTATATGACAATTATTTTAATGAGTATGTAACAAGTATTCTAAATGCAAGAACACCACAAGACAAGCCCCTTTGGGAAATTCATCTTTTCAAGTATCCAACAAGCAAGGCTGCTACAACTGCAATATTCAAACTTCATCATGCAATTGGAGATGGTTATTCTTTGATGAGTGCTCTTCTTTCTTGTCTAAATAGAGCTGACGATCCTTCTCTTCCGTTGTCTTTTCCTTCTAGACAACAATCACATTCAAAATATGCACAAAAAAGTTTATTTCAAAAAATATGTTTAACTACGTCCTACTTTTTTGGCTCCATATTAGATTTTGGATCAAGCATAATCCAGACAAGAATTACTGAAGATGACATAACACCCATAAGGTCAGGGTATGAAGGAACTGAATTACAACCTTTTGCCCTGTCAGAAATAGTATTATCTCTTGATCAAATCAAAGCAACCAAATCAAAGCTTGGAGTGGTAAGATTAGCTATATATTTGATCAATTAAGCTAGATTATAAAATTACCAAATACTTGATTTTCATCCTTAACTACAAAAAAAAAATAAAAAAAATACTTGTATAGATCTACAAAATAAAAATTATGTGCTTTTACTCTTGATTAGGGTGGGTATATGTCTGGCTACATGAGACTAGGGTAGAAGTACATATAAGTCCAACATTACTTAAGTTTAATTTGACAAAAAAAATTAAAGTGTAATATGGACTTATATTTTAAGTTTGATACAACATTTTTTAAAGTCTAATATGATCTTTTAGTTTGTTAGGATTTATTTTATTCTAATAAATAATTTAAACAATCTTTATATATACCAACAAACTAATATGCCAATGATAATCTAACTTTACATTTTTGAAATTTTAGTTTTTTATATCACATCCTATTTAAATTATTTATGTTTTATAGTAATATCTTTTAATTATGTCAAAAATTGATATAGACTTATATGTCTAACTACATATATAAAAGGTTAGCAAACTTATAATTTTGCATAAAAATGATCACTTTTATAGCGTTGAAAATCAAAATTGTAATTGTCAATAATGCGAATAAAAAATATATTTAATACTTGATTATATTATTGGATAATGATAATAAAAAAGTTATATAATTGGATAAAGCTTGGTTAATTTTGTAGACTATAAACGATTTGGTTACTGGGATAATATTCTATGGAATTAGGCTTTACATGGAAGAGAAGGATGAGAAGACAAAATGTTCAAATTCAAAATCTGTGATATTACTCAACACAAGAAATATTAGTGGTTATAAATCATTGAAGGAAATGCAAAAACCAAAGTCCGAAGGTGGTCTTTGGGGGAATCAATTTTCTATGTTACAAATATCAATACCTAAACTAACCCAATCAAGAATTTCCAACCCTCTTGAGTTTGTTTGGGAATCCAGTAAATTAATCAAAAAGAAGAGATATTCTTTCGGTGTTTATCTCATGGCTTTGCTTATGGATTTTGAGAGGAAATTAAGAGGGCCTGAGGTATGTCATACACTTCATTTACTTACGTATTCTAATTTCTAAAAAATAATTATTTTAGTATCTTTCTTATATTTTTTCTCTCTAAAAGAATCATTCTTAAATTATTTCTTGAAAAAAATGAAAATGAAAATATCAAATCAAATTAAAACTGCTTAAATGAGAATCTACTTTCGTAGTTATTTTTTTTATTTTTCATAATTGAAGATTTTTAGTCAAATTTTATGTTTTTCTTGTATATGTTTGTATTCCAAAAAATTTAAAGAATTTATTTTGAAACACTAATGTATTTGGAAAATTTTAAAAAATTTCATAACACGAAATTTGTATTATGAATATTATTTTTTAAGTTTTTTGAAATGCAAATTTCGAATCTTATGAAATATATTTATGTTCTAAAAAACGTACACAAAGTTTAAATTTTTTAAAATACATTTATGAAACATTTTTTTATATATAAAATTTAAATTTTTTAAATATATATTTTACAGAATTATTTTAATTTTTTTTAAATTTAAGTTGAATTTAGTGAAAAGAAAAATATTGGTATAAAATGTGAAAATAAAAATAAAAATAAAAATGTGAAATACATAGTAAAATTTTCAATTTATTTTGATAGCTAAACTATCCAACTAATTTTTATTTATGAGTAGAAAGATAAAAAAACAGGAAATTTTAGTTAATTTGGAGCTTGATAATTTGATATAAAAATAATGTTGTGTATTTGATTGGATTGGTGTTTCAGGCTGTAGCTAAAGTACTCTTCAAGTCAGCTTTTAACTCAAGTACTCTTATCACAAACATGATAGGGCCAATAGAGAAGACAGCTGTGGAAAATATTCCAGTAAATGGAATATATTTCACCGTCATGGGTGGACCTGAGGTATTTTTGTTTTCATAAACAAAATCATGGATCAATGAACATGTTTCTGTCTAAATTTTAAATTTTTTTTAACACTATATTTGCATTTCTGTGATAGAGGCCGAACCCACGTCCTAAGAGTGAACTAGATATTATATACAATTATTCTATCAAATTCATGAACATTCAAATAGACCTTTAGTATTCTATTTTTTTTTTTTGATAAAAAAATTAAAAAGATAACACAACGTTTGAATCCAATGTCAAAAAGATTTTAAAACTCATCCTTTTAGTTATTTTCTTTTCTTTATTCGTGTTTTGCTCTGGCTTGACATTTTCTTGTAGATTTTTTTTAATTTTTAATTTTCTAGAATATGTTTTTGATCGCAAACACTTTCCATATATTTGGATAATATAAGATTAAGTTAGAATAGTAAATGTTCAGTTTGGTTTGGTGTCTGAATAAAAAGAATTTGAACTAATTAAAATAGTTAGCATGATTTGGTTTTATTTTTGCAATTTATTTCTCACAAAATTTAAACCAAAACAAAGTGATAAAGAGTTAATTGGTTTGTTTTGGTTCGATTCAATTGGAACAACAATTTTAAAAAATCTAAAAAAATATTAAGTTTCATTTATTTTATAAAAATATTCTATTTTCATTTCTAGTATTTCATATATATAATAATTATTTACTTTTAAAAATCTTTCTTCGACATAAAGCAAACACACATTTAAAAAAGTAAAAATATAAAATATTTTGATATATATATATATATATAATATAATTAGAAAATATGTGAATATGATATATTTTGTCCGATAACATGAATATAATGTAAAATAAAATAAATAATAATAAAATATAATTGTTTAATTTGAGTCTGATCAATTTTAAAAAACTTAAAATTAATACAAAATTCAATAAAAGTCGTGTTTATTTGACTTGGTTCAGTTTAAACTCAATCATAAAAAAAGAAAAATAATAATAATAATTTGATTGATTTAGATAACATTTTCAAATTTATTAGATTGTTGATTTGATTGTTACACCCTAGATAATATATTATAGTTTGAGTTCTAATCCACTTAATTAGTGTTGTCTGAGATTTTGAATTAGACTTCAATCAATAGTGATCACATCATTTATCATTTATGATTTATGATGTTTATCTTTTTAAGCTACTTTGATGATAGGTTGTTATATTTTTACTTGATAGATGTCTGCTGTCTATCTAATTGGCTAGTTGGGCAATTATATTTTTGTTTGACACATCTTGTGATCATAACTCTTTTATATATAATATAGTTTGGTTGCTTAAAAAATATTTACTTGTTGTGTGTGGTTGCAGAATTTATTCATTTCACTTATTAGCTATGTGAATATATTAAGAATCACCTTGAGAACTCTAAAGGGATTCATAGATGAACAAAAATTAAAGTTGTGCATAGAGAAAGCAGCTGAAGTCATATTCAAAGCAGCTATGGATATTTCCGAGATACCCACCACAAATTAACTGAGACATTCATATACTACTTTTTTTTTACTTCCAGTACTTGTTTTACATACAAATAAATAAATAGGTTTAGATGTACTTATTATTTTAGCTCATAAAATTTCAAAATAAAGAAATGTAGTCTCTCGAAACTTTAATGTATTGTTTACTTTAATGTATTGTTAATTCTTATTATTTTATTTTTATATCATTAATGTATTGTTTACTTTCCAAGAAAAAAGTATTACCGTATACAACGAGAAGCTTGAGAATTGCTATCTTGCTCAAAGCCTCGAGTTTTCTATAGTGCGATTTCATTGGATTATAACTACATTAAATTAAATAATAATATATAAATAATTAATATATTTGAATGATTATATATATATCATAAGATCATATGTTATGATATTTAAATTATATTATCATTCTTTCAATTAAAAATATAATAAATAAATAAAAATTATTGAATTTTAAAGTTGTAGGATCAAATTGGTAAATTTGATGAAAACAAAGGAACTGTATATTTAAATTAAAAAATTATTACACTTTTTTTATTTATTTATAATTTTAATTGATTTGTGTGTGTAAGAAAAAATTTGTCATATAGAGTAGGCGCGGTTGAATTGAATATTAACTTCAAATTTAGATTGATAGACTAAGGTAAGTAAAAATCAAACAAGTGAATTTATGAATTATGGTTATTTAGTTCGTTTGATTTAATTATGGTTGAACTTAATTATAAATATATAATAAAATAATAAATAATCATTTTACATTGCTATTTTTTCCTATATTTTTTTCTCGCGATTAATGAATGTGCTTAGTTGGATATAGAACAATTTTAAATATTAGTGGCCACAAAAGAATAAAGTTGATAGTTCATTTATCTTTTTACATTTATTTAAAATGTAGAAAAAATATTATCAATTTGAAATTTTCAGCAAATTCATTAATTATATTTTTTTACTATGAAATCAACCACGCAGCTAGAGTTGTAGTTGTAGTAGGGGTGTGTTTGTAGAAGAAAGAGGGTGGGGTAAGCATTCCCCAGTATTTTTCATTGCTTGGTGGGCCCGCGTTGCTCCAATCCATTCCTCTTTCCCCGACCCGAACCTAGAGTCAGACTCACCACGTATCTACACTTTAATGACGCCGCAGTAACACCGACGGAGGAGACACTACCGGCGGCGGAGTCCACATCGGAGAGAGCGTAAAGATGGAGTTGACAATCACACAACCTGATGATTGGCATCTTCATCTTCGTGACGGTGCTCTTCTTCAAGCTGTAACCCCTCACAGCGCAAAACATTTTGGAAGAGCTATAGTTATGCCAAATTTGAAACCACCTATCACTACCACAGCTTCCGCTATTTCTTATCGTGAATCTATTTTGAAAGCCATACCTAAAACTTCCAATTTCACCCCTCTCATGACACTTTATCTCACTGATGTTACATCACCTCATGAGATTCAACTTGCTAGTGAGTCAACCACACAACTACTCAAATGTTTATTTCATTTTTGTGTCTATTTTATATATGTAATTTTCCTCTCAATTAAGTTAGATTTATTTTTATTTAGTATTTTTGTGTTTATAATGTTATAAGATATATGCAAAAGTATATTAGGATTAGGTTATTACATTACTTGATACTGCTGCTAATTGCATTGACAGAAAAAAGTGGATTTGTTTATGGTGTGAAGTTATATCCTGCTGGTGCTACAACGAATTCCCAAGATGGTGTTACAGATATTTTTGGAAACTGTTATTCTGTTCTTGAGGAAATGGTTGAGCAAGGTTTACCATTATTGGTAATCTGTTTACTTTTATTTTTGTTTCTGTATGTTTAATGTCCCTCTTCCCCAATACAGTATTTTATTTGTTTGTGGGAGAGACTATATTTAATGTTCTTATACTGATTATAAAAATGCAATTCATGTTTTATGTTGCCATGCTTTATCTAATTGAAGATTCTAGATTCTGAATTCTTATCAAAAGTTAAATTGTTCATGAAATAATTATTACACCTTCATAAAAGAATTTATGTTTTTGGATACCAAATTCAGAGCTTATCAACAGTGAAATTATCTACAAACACTTCAATACTTGACAATGAGCCTAGCGAATCATATGGCAAGCCATGTGTGGCCCATTGACGGGTTTTTTCCCTCTCTTTTTAATACATAAAGTACTCAAGTTTTTGTTGTGCTGTTTTATATGTGAATCAGTATACATGACAGGTTCATGGAGAAGTTACAAATACAGAAGTTGATATTTTTGACCGGGAAAAGGTCTTTATTGAAACAATTTTAGAGCCTTTAATTCAAAGGCTTCCGCAGTTGAAGGTTGTGATGGAGCATATTACTACCATGGATGCTGTTAAATTTGTAGAGTCTTGCAAAGAAGGTATTTTAGTAAATTACTTGGGAGAGCTTTTGTGTCGTTCTTTTGTACTGTAGTTTAGTTATTAAATCCTTCTAACAATTTGCTATCTTTGTAAGGTTATGTAGCAGCAACTGTTACACCTCAACATATTCTTCTCAATCGCAATGCTTTGTTCCAAGGTGGCTTACAGCCTCACAATTTCTGTCTTCCCGTGCTTAAAAGAGAGATCCACAGTATGTTACTTTGTTTCTCTTCCAGTATTGTCCAGAGAGTTTCAACACCTTTTAGGTGTTAGATCAAATTTTTTGTTTAGATTTTGAAATAATGTCTGTCAAAAGAATGAAAGAATTGATTTAGAATGTATGGATTTTATAATATTCTTGTGGTGTGGCATTGTCTTCAGTAAATTTATCAGATATGTGATTGATCCGACTTGCATGGTAAAAGAGATATTTGTTTTCAGTGCATCTTAAGGCCTTTGAAATTTGAAAATTATTATACTTTTATAATTTTTAATTTTTCTGCAAGAGTACACGGTCCCACACACTACTAATTCCTAAGTTCGGTTGGAAAAATGTCGTTAGGGAACATCGACATTCATTTTAGACAAATATTTTAGTATTTTACAAAACTGTACTTCCCGGTTATCTTACAGACTTACAGTTAGCTAATTCCTTATGTCTCTTATTTAGGACAGGCTATTGTTGCAGCTATCACTAGTGGAAGTAAACGATTTTTCCTTGGAACCGATAGTGCTCCACATGATAGGCGTAAAAAGGAGTGTTCTTGTGGATGTGCTGGCATATACAACTCCCCAGTTGCTCTATCGCTATATGCTAAGGTTTTTGAAGAGGTAACACTTTTATCACAGTTTTATATTAAATTAAAAATGTCAATGTCTGTATTTGTGTATTCATTTCACAATTGTGCATATGGGTGGATTTCAGAAGAAGGGGAGATTTATTTCGTTTAATTGCAATATGCTTGAGTTTCTCTGAGATTAATTTGAATTATTCTTTTGTGATAGAAATTAAAATACTATTTCCAAAAGGTTTATAGAATAAACACACATATCTAATGTTAAATGTGGTGGTGATGTCTAGTAGTAATAGTACAGCGTGTTGGTAATTATTCACATACATTTCTCATGCACGTTTTAAGATATGATAAACTGCTTATCTGAGTATTGATGGTATGTTTCTTTATGGAATTTTTTTCCTTCATATTTTGCTTGCTTCCCTTGGAAAGTTGTGGAGTTTAATGTTTTATGAAATTGTTCCCTGTTTTAGGCTGGTGCACTTGACAAGCTTGAGGCTTTTACAAGTTTTAATGGACCCGACTTCTATGGTATCCCCAGAAACAAGTCAAAGATAAAACTGAGGAAATCTCCTTGGAAAGTACCCGAGTGTTTTTCATTTCCATTTGGAGATATTATTCCCATGTTTGCCGGTGAAACACTTGAATGGGAGGCAATGCTTGTCTGACTGGTCTCCAACTCTCCGCAGTTTGTTCGTTAGGTACCATTTATTGGAGTCTGTTACTCTAGTTAGTTGCCTTGATTACTGAACCTGATAGCTTGTATCTATCAACTGGTCGCACTCGTAGTTTCAGTTTAACTTTGAACTGGCATGTCTATTTGAAAGTTTGGTATCTTGCAGCTTAAATAACTGACTGTTGAAATGGGAATTTAATAATTTATGTGGGCATTCAGAGAATCAGAACTATGTTCAGGCAATTTTGTTGTTTTAAATATAAGTATCAGTTTGTAAAATTTTATCAATGTCCTCATTTCTATATCTTGGGTCCTCGCAAGTCATTGCTTTCCGTGCCTAATGAACAGTATAAAATTAAATATAAATAACAACAAAAATCGATGGAATATTTTGATCTCACCCTTATTCTGTTCATTTAGATTTGGATGCTTATAGATCTGAAGAAATTTCACTTAGAACACCACCACCACCACCACCCCAAATGGTGCTTTTCGCTTTTAATCATCTTGTAATTCTTTCGTTTGTCACTTCAGTCGCATATATGGGTTGAATCTTTTTGCATCACTAATGTTACATAGGGATATGGTACAGAATTGCATAACGAGCTGTAATATGTAACCAACAGGGATCATCATGTATCCTATCTATACTCTTGGTGATTAGAAGTTGGTAAAGATATCTAATGCTGCTTACCTCAAGGGTTCTTGCAGTTACTTGTCAACAAACTAAAACAAAAACAATTTAGAGCTGAACTAAAACACTAGCATTGTGTTAATAACAGGGGAGAGAAATGAAAGAACACTGATACCAATTACAAGTTTCAGTTAATGTGCATGATTGATAAGTTGACTAGGCACTAACCATTGCTGCACAATTTTACCTTCATGTGCATGATTGAATAGTTGAATAGACACCAACCATTGCTGCACAATAATGAAGTATGCAAGCTCGTGTCTTAGACATGATACATTTTGTTGCAAATTTCTTTCATACATCTATGAAAATATATGTGCACATATTTGAATTCAAAATTAGTTGAGTATCTGTGAATTTTGCATATAATGACTTTTGTAGAACAAGTTTTTTCTTTCTTTTATTTTTTAAACAAGTTTAGGTAAGTTGAATATTGGGGGCACACTAGAGTTTAATAGGTATTCTTCACCAACTAGACCAACCTTTTTTGGTAGTATTTTTTATTTGATTGGTATTTTTTATCATATAAAAATTCTATTTTGGTCTTGGTTTATATTGCAATAGTAGGCGTTTTAGGTGATTTTTTTTGGAATATTTTGACTATCCTATTAAAAGGAAGAAACAATTCTACAAATTTTATTGTCATTTTTGGCCTTTTTATATAAACAGTTAAATAAAAGCATATCTGATTATGTATAAGTTAATTTTCTAACAAAAGATAAAATTAAATCATTTTCGTATAAATATTAAAATGTTTTCATAATCTATCTCTGAGAATTTATGATAAATTGTTTGAAAACAGTTTATGGACACGTATTAAAAATATTAAATCATTTTTATAAAATTAAATTATTTTCGTATAAATATTAAAATTATTTAAAAATTCATATGATACATATAAATTGTTTTAAAAACATGGATCAAAATTATTGGTCGAAAATGTTTGAGAGACTATTGTTTAATGAAAAAATTTAGAATGACTGAAAACAAAAATATAATATATTTATAAGGACAAAAAATTTATGTAACCGTTAAATATACCCTATATATGAGTTAGTGGGATTTAGATCCTCTAGAGTGACTAAAGTATAAAGTGAGAAAATCAAGAGATATTATTATTATATAACAAAGTTACATTTGATTAGAATGCATCTACAATATCTACCATTGATTTGTTATTTGATGATTGATATCACTTATTTTATTCTTTAAAGTGAGGTTCTCACTTTATAAGAGTCAGATATGAGTTAATGTACCACTTGTAGTACTTTTTTTTTTCTTTTTAATTTAACTGTAGTGTCCATCTATTTTTACCAATTTACGAAATTGATTTTCATATTTTAAAATTCAACAGTTTGGGTTCTTCCTTCATATTTTTGAACTAAAAAAATGATGAAGTGACATATATAAATGATGTGGCATACAATCTATAGAATCAACATTAGTTATTCATGTATCCTTAATTAAATTATAAAAATGAATAATTTTTTAAGATGAACTTGAAGTTTTTAGAGAGTTTTATTTTAATTTTATGAGTTTTAATCATTCTATATCATCATATCATATGTCACATTGTCATTTTTTAATTAAAAAATCATAACTAGGGATCAGAATGAATTTTTAAATAAGAAGATCAATTTCGTAAATTGATTAAAATAGACAAACTAAAACATTAATTAAATCATTTTTTGAGTTCTACGGTGGACCATATTTATAAGTGGTCCACCAAAAATTAATACTTAAAAATCATCGAAAATTTTGACGACGATCGACAATTCTCTTCAAAAATAATAACTCACGACTCTCCTCGTTTTTAAACAAGATGATGACTTAATTGATATTTATTTAATACGAAGTACCTATTTATTTGTATTTTTTATTTTTATCAAATCTATATGTTTCAATCATGAAAATAAAAACAAATCATTAATTATTGAAGTTTTAAACAATTTAATTTATTTATTTGGGTCTAAACCACTTGTAGTATTTATATTGCATATTTTGCTTATTAGGAAAAAAGTGCAGGTGCTCTAGCCTATAAAGGTTGAAAGACGAGTCAAACAAATCTAGAGCTTGCCTTTCAAAGAGAAACCAAACAAGTTATTCCACGTCTACGAGAGAGTAATAGTTTTCTCTTTATTAGATCCTTATCCCGAAAACATACCCACACAATAAAGAGTATATCTTAATGTTGTACCATGATATATTTTCATGAAAAAACATATTTATTTATTTATCTATCTATTTATAGACATTAATATAGGTAAGACAGTCTATTCTCTAGACTCTAACCAGATGCAATAACTCAACCTTTCGCTAAACTATTGTGAGATATTAGTTCCTTTTGTTAAATTAAATTTATTTATGTAGGTTTATTTTAATTAGTGTTCTATAATAACAAGTTTTTTTAAAAGAGTTTTGCTGTGAAATTCATATACATACAAAAAAGTAGGGTATTGTAAATTTGAATTATTCACTCCAATATATAAAATATCTTTATAGTTTTATATCATTTGTGTATATTTATTATTATTATTATTATTATTATTATTATTATAGAAGGATATATTTTTTAGACTGTTTTTAATATTACTTTTTGTTATAATAAAGTAATAGAAACACATTTTTTTTATCCAAAATTATGCTTTTAAATATCATACCCAATACATATATAAATAAATGGAAAAATACAATTATATTGAATTGATTAAAAAAACCGTTATATTGAAATTATGCCTTTCACATTATATAAGTTTAATTTAGCCTTTCACTTTATATAGCCGCTTACAAAATTTGCTAGTTATTGTAATGCTTTTTATTTTTTATTTTATTTTTATAAGTTAGTTACTGTAATGGTTGTTAATTATATATATATATATATATGCGATATGTTTACAACTTTGAATATCCCTTTCACAAAGCTTTTAGTTAAAAAAAAATCTCTTTCACAAAGTAATATTCCAATAATTGAGCATTGAAAGCCAATGAAGGGGGAAGCACAAGAGAAACACTCTCACCATAAATGAAATCATCTTCTTATGTGTTTTAATATTACTGCCTTGCTTATTAATATCAGGAAAATTACGAAATTTGTCATGAATTTCCATCCTAGCAATCCAAACTTAACTCAATCTGTCTATTTTTATCCTTATTCCATTTTTCAGATTTCTTTTGGATTGATAATTTATTTCATATAGATCATGTACGTAAATTTTTATACAAATCTAAAATCATTTCATATGTTATTGATTCGAATTGGATTTAAGATGATGGCTGATTTTGTGGATTGCACTGAATTCTGACGAATAGGTGATATCTACAAACACTTTAACGTTCAAGTAAGTATTGATTCGAAAAGTAAGATGTATAAGATGAAAAAAGATTGTGTATATTCCCTGATGTCAAAGGCACTCTGTATATAAGTACGAGTCCGAACACAGAGGGAGATAGACACAAAGAAATGATATTATTATGAGTGGACTCGGAGAGATGACGTTTTAAAGTAATCTTAAGGACTGACCCATCTAAAAAAAGCGAAGACAAACTATAATTAATATATTTCAAAAGACAAAATTTCATTTAAAGAGAGAACTAATATCTTTCAACAAATTACTTTCCATACATACACGGGCATGGATCAAACCCAAAACTATCAATTTGAAGGGATCATTTTTGTTTTTCTTTTTGAATTAATATTGATTTGTAACAACCATATCTTGTTAATTAGTTGATTCCTATACCGGTCAATTTTTTCTTTTTTGAAAACACGGAATTGTATGTTGTTATTTTGTGCTTCTTTTACAAAAGTTTTGAAAAAAGTAAGATGCATCTAAAAACCCCATAAATCAGTTCCCATTTCAAAATCCCCCAACTTAGGCTGTATAATTTCCTCATCACTTGTTGATTCATTCACAAACCTTTTCAATCTCTCACTCACTTTCGTCCCTCCAAATTGAAGACAACGTTCACCAACCTGCATAAATATACCACGATCAAATTAAATTAAAGAGATAAAAAATATATATATATACAAATTAAAGGAAGTACTAATCAATTGAGTAATTCACAATCAACAAACATCTCATTTAGTTTTAAATATACGAAAAATTAAGTCAATAAAAATTACTCATGTCCTTATATATAAACAAAGTTAATCAACAAATACATAAATAACTTTTTTTATACTTCAAACCGCATAAACTAAAAATTAACATGGATATATACCTTAGCATGCACAACATGAACGAGTAAATCTCCAAAGGTTGATGAATTGACACTCTTGACCTCTACATTCTCTTCATGCAATACACGTATGATTTCATATAAAATGAACCGGTTATCTAATCCACATGTGAAAACAAATTGTAAAGAAGAACCAATTTCGTGAATCTCAAAACGTGGTAATTTTGGTGCACCAATGAAGCAATCACGAGATCTTTTCTTCTTTCTCAATAACATCTCTTTCTTCTCTTTATCCATTTTCACTTTTGCTTCTAAATTCTTTATGTAGTTTATCGCCTCATCAACTTGCTCCGGTAATGACAACACTTCCTAAAGTATACATAATCACATCAAATTTGCATTGCTCAAATTAATCCTAAAAGATTTATCTACACCGTACGTAAAAAAAATAAATCCATGATTTTTGTGTATTTCTCTTCCAATTTTACATAATTTAAACTACTAATTTACTTATAATTTTATCCTTCTTTATTTAATTAAATAACTAAATTTTTAAAACATCTATACTTCAATATAAAATGATATCAAGTTTTTTAACAAAAATATTTAATTCTAATATTGTTGCAAAAATTTTAATTTCAATTTTATTCTTTTTTATCAAAAAAATCGGACGTGAATACTTCTACGATCTAGAGTACAGTATAAAAATTTCTTATGTTGCTGAAATTGCAACACGAGGCTGCATTAGCCACACTTTACTTTAATGTTGAAATATCAAAGATCGCAATTCACGACATGATCTAACCGTTATTGTCATCACTATTTAAAATCTTTATTTTAATAAAAAATTAAATGGCTAAACAAAGAAATAACTCACACGCTATATAATTATATTTTAAAGTAATATATATTATTGGATTGGTGCATGAAATAACTAGGGTGAAAATATTAGAAATGAAGAGAGAGAGAGAGAGAGAGAGAGAGAGAGAGAGAGAGAGAGAGAGAGAGAGAAAACTTGGGGTTATAATTAGGGAGAAGAGAGTTGAGTTTGGAGTAGAGGATTTTCATCTTATTTCTTCTATCTCTCTCAACAATCCTTCTTTCAACTTTGGTTGTAGAGCTAGTAGGTTGATCACTTCCCATTTGATTAATATAAATTAATGTTTAAATTTCTAAGATGAGCTTAAGCTAATTTAAGATAAACTAATTTTTAATTAGGAGAGCTAGCTATAGGATGAAATTGTGAATTTTGTGTTTGTGCATGTGGGTGTGTATATATAATATATAGGAAAAGAATTAAAGTGGAGTGTGATGGGAGTGATTAATTTATTGTGAGCGAAGGAAAGAAGCGATGAAAATGCCAATGGAAAGTTGGAAACGTCACTTGGGAGACGTCATCTTCTTAAACTTCAAATACGCATGTGTTTTTTATTTTACCATAATTACACCTTTTATTTTCACCCATTTTTTATACTTTAATTATAATTTTAAATATTTTATTTTCACTAATTTATAAACTTAGTTTTTCTATTTTAAAGTTAATATTTTTTATTTATTTTTTAAAAATTTTGAACTAAAAAATAATAAATTAACATATTTTAAATGGTATGAGATACAATTTCATAATTTAGATCCATTAATATTCATATGTTATTAATTAAATTATAAAAATAATAAAATTTATAAAATTAAAAGATAAATTTTTAAAAGATTTTATTACAATTTTATGAGTAAATACATATATGCATATGTAAGCGATTTCTTTGTATGAAAACGCATATAATATATAAATGAATTGATTTTATAAATTAATAAAAATAAAATAACTAAACATACAATTAATTTTTTTATTTTTATTCACTTTCCGATCATCTAATGTATTTGATGCTCAGCTAGAATATTTGAAGTCTTTGATTATGATTAATATGTTATTTATATATTATATACGTTTTCATACATATGTATTTACCAATTACTTAGTAGATTTTGAGGTGTACATAAATATATATGGATACAAATAAAATTGTAAGTAAATTAGTTGTAAATATTATGATGTTGGAAAAAATTAAAGCTTATCATCTTAATAATGTGAATTTTTTTTTATATGTGCAGATAATCAAACAGAAAGTATAAATCTATATAGTAACAATTGATATAAAATTAAATATAAGACAAAAATAAATTTTAATATAAAAAACTTTTTTATTGAGAGAATAAAAACCAGTGTGCGTTCAAACATTCTTGGTCTCCTGTTAGTGTCTGCCGACCTCTTTTCCTTTTTTGTTTCTTTGTTGCTTCTCTTTCTTTTCTTTTGCTTAGGCCCTTTCTTTTTATTTCTCGTATACGTCAAGTCTAATAAATTACTCTATTTCCTTCATAGTCGTTTTTATTGAACCCACCCAACATGTTATACTATTATTTGTGAATAATTTTGATTGTTAAGTAACTAGTTCATTAATCATTGTATTAAGTAAACAAATTGTTGATGGTGATTTAGGAGTTAAAAAAACACCACACTAAATTAAAAAATTATCACATTCGGTTTCGTAAACCAAATAAAATGTGTATATAAATAGTATTTATAAAGAAAAATACATTAATAATTTTTTTGATGTATAATTATAGTGATCACAAATCTAATAAATACAAAGAAAAATCTGAAATACTAGATTTTCAATTTTAATTAATTAAAACATGTATGTTTGTTCTCGAGTTTTAGAATATTTTTTATTTCAACAATTTCACAAAGGTAGAAAGAAAATTTTAAATTTTTTCATATTATTTGGTAAAAAAATGTGGGAGGCAAAAGTGGAATTTAGTAAAATGTAGTGTTACGGAGATTAGGTGATGAAGTCCCAAGTAGATTTATTTCACAAATGTATAATAAGATAAATGATTTATATATTATTAATTTGAAGGTGAAATAAAACAATAGATAACATTATATCGAAAAAAACAAAACGACTTGTTCTAAATAGTTTACATTAATTGTGGACAGTCTATAATTACACCATGAGCATACAAGTGTCTTTCTTTTAATGACAAAATTATATTAGAAACAAAATTACAAAGAAAACAAAATAAAATGATAGTTGATTATGACCGAAACCAAGAGGGAAACAACATAAGAATAAGAATGTCTATAAGCACTTTTTTCTTGTTAAAGATGAACAAGCACTTTTTTATTACATTAGAGATGAACAAGCACTTAAAATTCAAGAAAATATATTCAACCTCAAATATTTTTATAGCAACATTATACATAGCTATAAATTAAATAGTTTTATTTTTTTTTCACTCAATATCTTATATGTTTGTCATAAATCAATATTTTAAAAGTGACTGGTATTATATAAAGTAATTAAATATGTGTCCTTAATTAACATATATTTTTGTATAAAATGAAATATAAGTAAAAATTATAATTGAAAAATTGATTAAAAATTTAGATGAGATACATGAACAAGGTAGAAAAATGATCCAGATCGAGTTCAAGTTACCTCTCAAATTATCCGTCCTATTCTAAATTACTTTAAAACATATGATCATTTTATGTTATTATTTATTTACTCTCTCTAAAAAAATCATCAATTAGATAACTAATTTAGTAACTTGAAGTTTCTTAAACAATGTTATGACTCACTACTTTTGAATCGATGGTTAAGTGGTAATATAAGTGACTTGTTTATGAGTTATTTTATGTTTAATTTTTTTTTCCTTTCTAAAAAGATGTTTAATAATTACTATTTGTCGACTCATTTTGATATCAATTCAATCACGTCTTTATTTTGATCCGTCCTTATTAAATTTACAACTCATCAATTTTGGTCGAATCAAAGGACGCATTAAGATTTAAAAATTGATACAATCAAATGTTGAGATCGAGTAAAGAATACGTCAAAATCAACATACATTCAATAATAAAGATTATTTTTATTTTTTATTTTTTATATTAGTTTTTATACACTTGATACCTCTCTCTCTCTAAAACTTCATTTGCAAGTTGGATTTTAAAGAGTTTTAAAATAAAGAACTTTGAAAGGTTTAATTTGTATTTTAATATATATTTGATAATTTTAAAAAATTAAAAAAAATTAATACAATATTATACACTTATTTATTCCGTTGTTCTTTTTAATTTTGTTAAAAATATTAAATATATTAAAATATAAATTTAACCTTTTAAAATATTTTACACAAACAAACTAATTCGTAAAGTAACATTTCTGGTGTGTATACATGTACGTTCAAAAACAAATCATGGATTAGCGGGTGGATTAAGAGGAAAAACAAGGATATTGTATAAATTGTGATAATTATTGAATTAATCATGATTATTTAATGTGTAATTTATACATCACAATCACATTATGCTTTCTCTTGTGAAGCTTCTGGGAGAATCATGGAATATAAAAACATGGCATTAATAATTGACTTCACTGTTCAAATTACTGTGCCGTCCTTTAACGTTCACATTTTCTTATGACTCTGTCATATAGTCTTTGTCTATAAGCACACATAACTTAATTATATTAACAAAATAATTTTACAGTGTCGTTTAATGGAAACCCATCAGTTCGACCAACTTATCATGTATGTTTATTTAGTAAACAAATTTAAAAATAATTATTTATTTAAGTTTCATTGATCATTAGTGTAAAACTAGTTCAAATTAATTGTTTGATTTTTTTTTTGAAAAAATTAGTTGTATGTAACTAACTAATTTTTTTCATTCACAAAAAAAAGAAAATTATCTCATTGAAATCATGTGTATTTTCAAAAGCTTTCATAATAATATTTTTTTTTTTTAAAGTGTCAATAATAAAAGTGAGTGATTGACAAATTAAACTTATATTATATTAATTAAAATTTATTTTAAAATAGATATATTAACTCTATTGATTTAGTCTAGTGATAAAAGTACAAGTATTAGGTCCAACAAATTGTGGTTCGATTTTTTTGTGTGCCATTGAGGAAAATAAATATAATTTTTTTTCCTAAGTGTTTAACGAGCTCTAAACTATTATCTACTTTGTAGTTCTCAACTGGATTTGGCTACTTTTATTATACACTCTCTCTGTTAATAAACAAAAACAACTATTTTGACTCTTGATTTGGTTGCTATTATAAGTAAAAGTTAATTATTCTTATGTCATTTAAAGTTATTATTACTAATATATTCTTAATTTATTTCAAAAATATTTAATGTGATAGTCAAATATTTGACATTAAAAAAAAAATACTATCCTCTCTTTGTTCATTTATATATTTTTTTATATAAAGTATTTTAATATGGTCAACTGCTAACTAAAAATACGACATAGTCGGGCCCAAACAGATTGCCCACTTTCTTTCTTTATTTGAATGTTTGAATCCTTTTGAATACAGCAATTCAATTCCAAGTGATGCAAGTCATCATCCACTTCACAACCATACAACATTTGTTGCATTGCTTACTCCAACTTCATCCACCACTAATTTCCTACTCATTTCCGCGAAATTGGAACATTTCTTTTTTTTTTTTTTGGTTTACGTACGAACCCAAACTTAAAAAAAAAAAACAAAAGGTAGTAAAGACAATCAGTGTTAGCTTTAGGTAGACCACAATAATTCAGACAAATTAAAGTTGTTAATTAAGCATGCGTAGATTACAGAATAATGTCTATAAACATCAATGATTTTGCTAAATATATTCTATTGATCCCCACAATAACATCACGAAAAACTACTCTAGTCTCGTTTGAGTTAGACTCATTTTAAGAAAATGATTAATGAAATTGTAAGAAAATTTGCATACAATTAAGAAATTCTAAGGTTCGAATCCAGCCCATGATACGTTATATTGAGAGGACAATTATATGACATATGATGTGTCACTCTCTCATAGACATGTGTGTAATTGAGTAGACATGAACCAAGATGATAAGAGCATCTACAACGGGAGTGAAAATGAGTTCGTCGCCAATGAAAAAGGAACGTTGTTTCATAGCAGTTACTTTTTTTTTTTTTTTTTTTTTCTATCTATTTTCACAATTTAATAATAATATAATTATAAGCGCTACCTTTTATTAATTTATTAATAATAATAAATTTATCATTTTTTATTAATTTATAGCCGTTAACTTCTTTTTAATTTATTAAATAATAATAATTTTGTAACCATTAGCTTTTTTTTAGTTAATATACCACCGTTAGCCTTTTTTTTCTCATTTAATTACGATTGTTAACTCATTAATAGAAACAATTTGTTACTCGTACTTTTTCTTCACAATTTTTGTTACAGAAGTTTATTAAAGTTTTTATTAATGTACTTTTTTATTTATTTTTCCATTTAAATTAATATTTTAAGTTATAATAAAATTAAATATTAATGTATAAATTAAAGTAATGGAATATAATATGATTTTTTAAAAGTTAAACCGTAAAAAATGAATGAGTTGATTTAAGGTGATGTGGCATAGTAGAACTTGAATCATGTTGAGTTCACAGTTGGAGTAGAAAATGAGTGAATTGCTTCAAGATGACGTGACACAGTGGACTCCATCTAAAGAACCCATATTGAGTTTACCGTTGTAGATGCTCTAATAACACCAATTTTTTATATAAAAAAATAGTTTAAACCACCATTCTAGTCCTTGAAGGTGTAATATGTTATCTCTTTGGTCCTTGAATCAGTCATAAACTCAAATTAATCACCGAATCATCAAAATAGTCTCTAAAAAATATAACTTACTATCATAAAAGTTCTTGAAAGATACAATTTACTATCAAAATAATATATGACCATTATAACGTCAATGACAAATTGACTGTGCATTTTCATGATTCGACGACTAACTTACTATCATAAAAGTTCTTGAAAGATACAATTTATTGTCAAAATAGTATATGATCATTATAACGTCAATGACAAATTGATTGACATTTTCATGATTCGACGACTAACATAGATTTTTAACTAAGTTAAAGATTAAAATGAGAGCACATTCTACTCTCATGGACTAAAATGATGATTTACCCAAAAAAATCCATAAATTTGAAACATATTATCCTTCTTTCTACTTATTGTATTCTTTATTTTCATCCATAACTCTCAGTGAAGAATAAAAGAGGTGATAAAAAGGATATGTTTTCAATTTTTAGATTTTTTTGAAAAAAAAATAGTGTTACCCTCGTTTTGGTCATTGGTTACTCAATTATACATGTGACACTGACAAAGTGACACATAATCAAATTAATAGATTTAACAATTAACTTGACATCAAATACTAAACTGACAAACGCTTGGATTGGGATTAATTTGAGTTTTTGGTAGTTAGGGTTCAAAGTGACAAGTCCCAACACATTCAAATACTAAAATAGTGCTTTAACCATTAATGCTTTAAACATTTTTAAATTAAGAATCTATTTTTTTTATTAATTTTAAATTTAATAATCTGAATTTTTTTATTTATTTAACTAGTTTATTTATTTTAAATTAAAATAAATAAATTATTTTAAATTAGTTACTCTAAAATATTATTTATTAAAATTATATAAATTATTCATTTTATTTAAATTATCTATTTTAATTTATAATAAATAATTTATTTTAAATTATTGACTGATATAGCTAGTTTATTTATTTCTAATTATAAAGGATAAAAGAAATAATAATGAGTAAATAATAAGATATAAGTTCAGAAACTACATGAAACAACTTTTCAAAAGACATTATAAGCTATAAACTCACAATAAAATGAGCATTTCCAAAGCGATTAACAATAGCTTTGAGCATCTCGATAGTGTAGACTAAGGCTTTGGTTAGTAAAATCAAGCTATAAGTTTGCTCATAGTTTGAAAATTGACTTATTATATATTATTTATAACTGAAAAATTAATTAATTGAAATTAAAGTATTTGATAAATTTAACTTCTAATAATATAAAATGACATAATTATTTAATTTATAATAATAAAAAATGTGACATTTTTATCCAATCTCTTTTAAGTATTGTTTTGCTCCATTTTTTTTTAATCAATTTTCCTACTTTACTTTATTACTGTGGAAGAAACTAAAAAAAAAAATACAACAAGACTTTGAAATAAAAATCAGAACCTTGCAATTCATTTACGTTTTTTGTTTTTTTTATTACAATACAAACATAAATTTGAAGAGTTCTCTACAAGTTTAGCAAACTCCATATGTATAAATAGTAATCATAAAAATAATGCAATTCATTTAGTTTACAATTTAATATAAAAATGAATTTAACTTTATTACAATGATAAATTAGAAGATGAGGAAATAATCATAATTATGACAATGCATATCTTAATCAATTTCTTGTAAGCTGAATAACATGAATATTTATTTATTTATTTAGTTATTTTGGCAAGATTTTAAAGAAACAACTTTGTTCGCCGAGAAGAAGCTATGAACTAATGGGTGACAGAGTGGTGAGTGAATGTGATAGTTATTTTGTATTATATTAGAATAAAAAATAATCAAAATAAAATTATAAAATTATAAATGAAAGAAAACGTAAAAAGTTATAAGTTATAAGCTCAAATGCTATTTGAAATAGCGTCTCATAATAAGTTATAAGCTGGTGAGAAAAAACTTGTTTACCAAACATTTATTTTAATCCAACAAACTTAAAAACTAGTTTAATAATTACCAAATAGTGCCTAAGAGTCCGTTTGGTAAAATTAAGCTATAAGCTAGCTCATAGGTGAAAAGCTGATGACTTATAGTTGAAAAACTAGTTAATTGAAATTAAAGTGTTTGATAAATTTAGCTTCTAACAATATAAAATAACATAATTATTTAATTTAAAATAAAAAAAAATATGACATTTTTATCCAATCTTCTACCTATTGTTTTACTAGATCTATTTTTTTTATTCAATCCACTCTCCTACTTCACTTTATTTCTTATGTTTTCTTTTTCTCCATATTCTAGTTTTTGCAATTGAAACATCATTCTTTATATTAGGAATTCTCATCCTCGTAATATGATGACCCATTTCACCGATAAGTCTCTCTTTTCTTCTCCTCTCTTTATCTCTTACTACATTTCTCTCGTTTATGACTTTTTCGGTAGAAAACTAAAAAAATGTAACAAAGTCATGAAATAAATAAAATAAAAAAACCATGCAATTCATTTATTTTTTTGGGTACATCGTTTACTTTTTTATTACAATATAATTATAAATTTAAAGAGTTCTTCAAAAAAATTAACAAACTTCATGAGTATAACTAGTAATCATTTACGGTTTATAATTTGGCATCAAAAGTAAATTTAATTTTATAAATTTTGTCAGATGAATAAGATGAAATTTTTTTGGGAGTTATTTTGGCTAAAAAATTAAAGAAATTGAGTCCAGCTCTATTCGTGCATGTCTTTGTTGATTTTGTGTTTTATGTGATAGTGAATTAGTATATAAATAGTAAATTACTAGGAACGGTTAAGCTACTTAAAATAGTGTCTTAAAATAAGCTACAATTTTGTGAGAAAAATTTGTTTATAAATTAAATTATTGACGCTATCAAATAGTACCAAATACTTCATTTGAAAGAAGAAAAATAAAAAATATTTGAAAAACTGATACATATAATCTTAAATTTAAATTAAATACACCAACTTTTCAAAAAAAATATTATATATTAGTGTGGCAGTTTATTTTAATAAAGGCAGCAGTTATTATTATTAGAAGCAGTCGCTGCTATGAGCGGCAGTCTTTCTCCAGAAAACTTCAATAAATTTCAGTTGTTATTCATCTATGTATCTATTTTGGTACCAATTCTAACACATATTAACTATCAATTCATGTTTGCCTAAACAACAAAAAAAACTATGAATTTATGTAATATTCCATGACTATCTAATTTATCTATGTCTTCATAAATAAGATATAAAAATTCTATTCAAAATTTCATTTCTTTATTGATCAATATAACTAAACACATGTAATTTAAATATGCTACACAAGTGTCTTAGTAATTTATACTATACATTACATTAAAGTAATTCGAAATCCGATAACAATTTGTTCAGTTCAACCATTTCATCATCTGTCCAATCACCTTTCCAAACTTCATATTCAGATGGGGTGAGTTCTACACCATTTCCATCTGGGACTTCAAAGGACGTATTACAGTAAAGCTTTAGAGATGGATTATTTCTGGATAAAAAATGTATGCATCTTAAAGTCGTTTCTTGTACATGCGAAGTTAACTGTCGTTCCTGAAATGAAATAAGGAACTCCACCTGAATCCAACCGATCCAAAAATTAGTATATACAGAAAGCACTGAAGTCAGTATTATATCGAATCAGGAATATCATACATGCATGCACAAGCTAGTTGTATCGTGCTTCGTTTAATCAACAAGCTTTTGTTTTAGAGTTTGGAGGGAAGGAAAGGGACAGGAGCTTAACCCTTTCATTATGCCTACCTAAAGAGGAAGTCTAAACCATAGTATAATAATAAAAAATAAAGTACTTACATGATTGGAGGTAAGAAGTGTAGAAACAGATGCTAGTTTTGAAAGTGAGAGTAGCATGATAACAAGAATATCTTCATTTGAAGAACTTGATATCAGCTCTAGACCAATCTGCATCAAATCAATCATCACATAAGAAAACTGAAATATGAGATAGTTCCAAGAAATAGACAGAAAAAAAAAAAGTTAAAAGTTTGTGTTTATTGTAAAATAAAAAACTTTTGTTATGCTATTTGACACCAATATTGAATTTGAACACTAATCTTGAGGCACACATGAGGAGTCCATTTGGTGCAAAAAATGTTTAAATTCATCACCACAGTAAATTGGGAAAATGATAATTTACTTTTTATCAAAAAAGTTTATACTTTTTCGAACATTTAAACTTTTGTCCTATCAAATTGTTTATTTATAATAAAGGCAGCAACACAGAAAATATAGTTTCATCACCCACCAACTAGCAGACCTGGTTAAACTGAACTAGATGAAGCATTATTAATAGAGGTAACTTCTTTGCAATTTGTTATATGGTTCAGGTCAGTGCAGTGTCAAGAAGTGTTTATATTAAAGTGGAAAACAATTTCACACTTAAAAAGTGCTTTAGGTCATTTAGGGGCCTGTTCTAGTCACTCACTACCTTCATGCACTTAATTTGCCCCATATTAATAACTTAAAAAGTGCTTTAGGTCAATTAGGGGCCTGTTCTAGTCACTACCTTCATGCACTAAATAGAAAATGCATATGTCAAAGCATAAAAACTAGGCAACAACCTTATACGCTTTCTTTGCAACTGAATATGAGCACTTGAATTTTGCAAAAACTCGTGCTGCAGCTGACTTTATAGGCAACGATACTGCAGGTGAATTCATCATGTTAAACAGCATCTCCAATGTAATACATGCAAAATCATCTGATATCTCACAAAAGCAACCGGTAGCAAACAATGATGCTCTTACCTGTAAAAACCCAATACAATATATCATTATGCATTTTGTTGAAAATATATTTATATTTATTACATATCATGTAAATAGGGATAATATCTTCCATATTTATTTTTGTATTTATTGCCTTGAGCCTATATAAAACAGACTCCGTTGTGTAGTTCAGACACACGGTTTCACCATATGTCTCTCTCATTTTCTCTTATTCAACATGGTATCTAGAGCCTATTAAGAGAGACAACCCTATACCGTGATTACCCCGGGACCCACTGTCCTTCGGTGAGATTTTTTTTTCGGTAAACCGTGTCTCAATTCCGGTTTACCCTTTCTTTGTCGCTTTTCATTCATTTTTTTTTCCAGCAAATCAGTCCACTGTTCATCGCGCGGTACTGTTCATCGGGAAAAAAAAAAAAAAAGAAAAACCATATTCCGCCACTTTTTCGCTGCTGGTTTTTAGGTAACTACTTATTGATTATGGCTACTTATAAAGATTTTCTTCGGTGGAGAGAGTATTGTCAGAACTCGAGTTCCGCTGTTCTTATTGATTATGGCTACTTATGAAGATTTTCTTTGGTGGTTAGAGTATTGTCAAAACTCGAGTTCCGTTGTTTCAACTGCACAAAGTGGTAAGTCACTTGTTTGCATCTCACTTTCTCATAGCCCATGGATTCTCGATTCTGGTGCATCTGATCACATTACTGGTAATAAGACTCTTTTCTCCCCTCTCAACATCTGGTTATTTACCTAGGATAGTCTCAGCCAATGGTTCCCAAACACAGTCTCAAGGGATTGGCACTGTCCAAATCCTCCCTACTCTGTTAGTTAAATCTGTCCTTTATGTGCCTGGATGCCCATTTAATTTAATTTCTATCAGTCGATTGACTCGTTCTCATGACTGTGTTGTCACATTTACTAATTGCAATGTTACTTTGCAAGACCGAATATCAGGACGACAAATTGGTGTCGGATGTGAGTCTAATGGTCTTTATTATCTCTCAAACCCATCAACAGCGTGCCCTACCACATATTCTCCTCTTACTATACATGCTCAGTTAGGTCATCCGAGTCTTCCCAAACTTCAACAATTAGTACCTAATCTAACCAAAATATCTAGCTTAAATTGTGAGTCGTGTCAATTAGGGAAACACACTCGTAGTCATTTCACTGATCGAGCTAATAAACGAGCTTCCTCCCCATTTGCTTTAGTTCACTCAGATGTTTGGGGTCCCTCTCGTACTATTTCCACACTTGAGTCTAGATATTTTGTTACCTTTATCGATGATTTTTCCCGTTGTACGTGGTTATTTTTAATGAAAAATAGGTCTGAATTATTTTCTATTTTTGAACAATTTTATAAGGAAATTAAAACTCAATTTGGTGTATCCATTCGCACTTTGCGCAGTGATAATGCCCGTGAATATTTGTCCCATCAATTTCAAAATTTTATGACCTCTAACGGCATTCTTCATCAAACATCTTGTGCTCATACACCTCAACAAAATGGGGTAGCCGAACGCAAAAATCGGCACCTTATTGAAACCACTCGTACTCTCCTTCTTCATGGTAATGTACCATCTCGCTTTTGGGGCGATGCTGTTCTAACGGCGTGCTATCTTATAAATCGCATGCCTTCGTCTGCTCTTGATAACAAAGTCCCTCACTCGATCCTCTTTCCTGGTACCCCTCTTCACTCACTTCCTCCTCGGGTCTTCGGATCTACATGTTTTGTCCACAATCTCACTCCTGGTCTTGACAAACTTTCAGCTCGATCATTAAAATGTGTCTTTCTGGGTTATCATCGGTCCCAAAAAGGTTATCGTTGTTATTCTCCTACTCTTCGACGATATCTCATATCGGTTGATGTCACATTTTTTGAGTCTGTTACATACTATGAGTCGCTTCCTGATCCTTTGTCTGCAACTATTCCTCTGGACCTACCAAAGTCTATTTCACCTTCTCTTTTACCATTAGAGCCTATTACGTATGCCCCACCTGAGACACCTCCTGTGGCCCCTCCCACTGTCCCACTTGAGACTCCTCTTGTTGATCCTCCAACTGTACAACCTCTTCAGACATATCGTCGTCGTCAACCACCATCGGTTGTACATGTCCCTACACCTGTTCTTGATACCGAGGTCACTCCAGACGCTCCTTCACCGCCACCTCCTTCTTTATCGGATCCGACCCTTGATATTCCTATTGCTATTCGTAAAGGTATACGTCCTACTCGTAACCCATCCCCTCATTACATTGGCTTGAGTTACCATCGTCTTTCTCCTTTGCATTATACTTGTTTGTCTTCCCTGTCTTCTGTTTCTATTCCTAAATCTCCAGGTGAAGCTTTATCTCACCCAGAGTGGAGACAAGCAATGATTGACGAGATGTGTGCACTTCAGAGTAGTGGTACATGGGAATTGGTTCCTTTACCGTCGGGAAAGTCTTTAGTAGGATGTCGTTGGCTTTATACGGTGAAAGTTGGTCCTGATGGTAAGATTGATCGTTTTAAAGCTCGTTTGGTAGCAAAAGGGTACACTCAAGTTTTTGGCCTCGATTACAGTGATACTTTCTCCCCTGTGGCTAAGATGGCCTCTGTTAGACTACTCCTCTCTATTGCAGCCATCAGACATTGGTCTCTACATCAACTTGACATTAAAAATGCTTTTTTGCATGGTGACCTTGAAGAAGAAGTGTATATGGAGCAACCACCTGGGTTTGTTGCTCAGGGGGAGTCCTCTACCATGGTTTGTCGACTTCAGAGGTCTCTCTATGGTCTTAAACAGTTTCCTCGAGCTTGGTTTGGTAGATTTAGCACAGTAGTGCAACAATTTGGCATGATTCGAAGTGAAGCTGGTCATTCTCTTTTTTATCGCCACTCAACCCAAGGGTGCATTTACTTGATTGTCTATGTAGATGATATTGTCATAATTGGTAGTGATCAACAGGGCATACTCCAATTGAAACAACATTTATCTCATCAGTTTCAAACTAAAGATCTTGGCAAGCTCCGCTACTTCTTGGGTATTGAGGTAGCCCAATCTAAGGACGGCTTAGTAATTTCACAAAGAAAATATGCTATGGATATTCTTGAAGAGACAGGTTTGTTGAATGCCAAACCGGTTGACACTCCTATGGATCCAAACGTCAAACTTCTACCTAATCATGGGGAGCCATTTTTAGATTCAGGGAGATACAGAAGATTGGTTGGTAAATTAAACTACCTCACAATCACCCGTCCAGACATTTCTTTTGCAGTCAGTGTGGTAAGTCAATTCTTAAATTCTCCTTGTCAAGAATACTGAGATGTTGTGATACGAATCTTGAAATACATTAAAGGTGCTCCACGAAAAGGTCTAATTTATGAAAACAGAGGACATACTCAGATAGTTGGTTATTCAGATGCCGATTGGGCAGGCTCACCCATTGATAGGCGATCCACTTCTGGGTATTGTGTACTTGTTGGAGGAAACTTAATATCTTGGAAGAGTAAGAAACAAAGTGTAGTTGCAAGATCTAGCGCTGAAGCTGAATACAGGGCTATGGCATTAGTGACCTGTGAGCTCATTTGGTTGAAACAGTTACTCAAAGAGCTTCAATTTGAAGAGGCAACACAAATGACATTAATATGTGATAATCAAGCAGCATTGCACATTGCCTCTAATCCAGTTTTTCATGAGAGGACCAAACATATTGAGATAGATTGTCACTTTGTAAGGGAGAAGATCGAATCAGGCGACATCACCACTAGTTTTGTTAATTCCAATGATCAATTGGCAGATGTATTCACTAAGTCTCTGAGAGGTCCTCGAATCAGTTATATATGTAACAAGCTTGGTGCATATGATTTATATGCTCCAGCTTGAGGGGGAGTGTTGAAAATATATTTATATTTATTACATATCATGTAAATAGGGATAATATCTTCCATATTTATTTTTGTATTTATTGCCTTGAGCCTATATAAAACAGACTCCGTTGTGTAGTTCAGACACACGGTTTCACCATATGTCTCTCTCATTTTTTCTTATTCAACACATTTGATGCAGACAATCATTCAATCAATTAAAACATAGTGTCTACAGAGAAGTTTGGCTAAACAAGGAAGAGCTCAAGAAAAGGAAATTAGGAGAATACTCCTACGCAATCAACCTTGTCTACAAAATGAAAAATACAACACAGTATCCATTACTCGTTAATCTGCTCCAATATAACCTCATACATCAAATTAAAATTGCAGTTTATCAATTTCTATATGATTGCATAATTTTTTTAAATACAAAGAAAAAAAATGACCTGCAATTTAAAGTGAGTAAGTGACACAATGATATATGTACACACATTTTTATTATTTTTTTTACTGAATATATATGCACACATAATAATGCGTAAATGGGAGATGTTATGAAGAATGATTTAGACATCTGGAACAATGCAACACTACAAGACACTAATCTTACCTCACAATAATGCGGAGAAACAAGGCTGGAAAGTATCAAGTATCGTATCTGAGCATTGTCATTGGCAAAATCAGCCCAACAACCAAACAGAATAAGAGCCAATGCCTTGGACACTGAATCTCCGTCATTGAAAACAGACTTCACCCGCTTCAACAACTCCAAGTGGTTAGCTACTCTAGCCATTGACAACAACCCTTTACACTGCTTGTGCTTCCTGTTATTGTGGTGCTTTTGCTCGATCAAGAAAACTCTGACAACAGAAAGCCTGATTTCTTTGTTACCCCCCCTGAAGGCATCAGCGAGGCGTAAGAGGATGGCATTAGCAAATAGCTCATCTTCACCTGGCACAAGGTCAAACATGGCATTGGAAACAATACCAGACTCGAGCTCTCTACTCCAATGCTGAAGGTGGGGCCCCATTTGCAATATGGCTTTGACAGGTACACCTGATGAAGAAAGAGACTCAGTGAAGAACCAAACATGACGCATGGTTACTGTTAGAATATTAGAAAATATCTTATAGTATATTTTATATTATATTAGAGTATCTTAAATTATTTATTAGGATCAATTTATAATCATAGAGATATCTTAGAATATCTTTCATTATCATTATGATTTATTCCTTATTTAGGATTAGGTCTATGTTTCTCTATAAATAGAGATCAATATTGAGTCCTTTGTAATAAAGTCAGCATTAAGCTATTATCAATAATATTCAAACCTTTATTATTTTCTCTCCTCCTTTTTCCTAAAATCCCACAACTTCAACAGTTACAAAACACAACACAGACATGAGCATGTAAACACCATTAATATCCAAAATGTAGGACACCAACATATATATTCTAATAAGATAAAATCAAATATGAGGGTAATTTATAACAGATTAATAAAAGAGGTGAAATTAGATAATTCACATAATTAAAATTAGAAGCAAAGTCCAACCAATATAAAACACACCGGCAAGAGAATATAAACATCCAGAACAGCAAACACCTGCAGCAAACCTATAAAGAGTAGGCACAATACATCTAAAAATAAAAGGTGTCCGTTCCCATCAAAAGTGTGCCACATTCTTGTCGAATCCGTGTCAGAGTAAAAAAAGTATTCTTTAAATTGGACACCTAACGGTGTCTGACACGTGTTAAACACGATACACACCTTAAACCAATGGTGTCCGTCCTATAGTTAAATTAAAAGGTATGAGAAATTAGCATAAAAAAGACAAAGAAGAAATACAATAGAATTGGTTGTGACCTGGTTTACTAGAACGGAGGCCCTTCTCAAGTTGGATGCTCCATTCCATGGCACAAGCCGCGCAAGTTGGTTCCATGGTAGATTCTCTTGTATCTAAAACTGCAAGCAAGAGATAATGAACTCAATGATTTTTTCTGACCAGCAGTTTCAAATAATTAAAAAGTAACCCCAATCCATAACCCCCTGTCTGTTGTTTGAAATTACAATTAATTACACTACCAATATATTTACTCCTTTACTATATATTTTGATAACAGATAAAAGTTAAAAGACCCATTTGAAAAAGGTTTTTATTTTAGTCGATACAACCTAACTAAATGAGGTGGTCTATTATTTAAGAAAATCTATTTATCAATAACCTGTTGTGTAATGGTAGAAAATAAAAATATTAGTTCTATAGTAAAATCAAAGAACTCCAATTGCCAGCATATGGCCCTGCATTCTTTATAATAGAATTTCCCCTTTCCAATCTCTCAGAGTCTCAGATACAGCCAAGTATGAATCCAAATGCCCGAATTTCTCTAACTTAGAATATGAAATGAACCACCATGCCCATTAATTGTCAAATCTTCAATGCCAGGTTATCTCTCTACGTTTTTAAGTTTCACCCCTTTTTTTGCATTGAGTGTTGAAAAATCAGCAATGATTGTTACAGGAAAGTTTGTTTCAGGCAACACATTCAGTGATGAAGGGAGAGTTGGATAGAGCTTGAAATGTTTGCTGTAGTGAGTTCTCAAGGACATGGGATGACTCTAGAGAAAGTAGTTGCCATTTTCTTCATAAAATTAAGAGAAGAGTGCATAAATCGTATCAACATCATAAATCTTTCCACATAATAACACAAACAATAAAGTAAATAACCCTTCAAGCTTCTATAAGCTTGCTTAATCATACGACCTCCAAGTCCTCTGTGGGATTGCTGCACAGACTGAGTCCTTTTCGGGTCTTATCCTCTGCCCTTGAACTGCTAATGAATATGTTACTCATGAACTTTGTAACATCATACATTCATCGTAACAAGCGTTCATTCATATTAACTGAAACAACTATAGCGCTTAATAATCTTTACTTATTTATTTGTTCCAAAATAGAGGTATTTAGTTACTACATTTTTTTAGTTCTCTTCCACTTTTGATATACAAAAGTTTAAAGAAAACAAAGATATGATAAGAAGAGACTATCATTCTTGTAATGATCCTTAAATCTTCAAACATATTTAGCTGAAACATGGAAAGCAAACTAATGAAATAAAAATCTCAATGAGACAGACTTAACTTCCAAAGCAAACATAAACAAGATGAAAGCAAGGCCATACAATGTCCATAACTATAGCACTGCAAATTTTAAACGCATTAATTTCATTAGAGTAGTAGTTGAATCTTTGTATCTTTGGTGTGGCCAATATAAGAGCTCTTAATCCTTGCTTGAAGCATCCTCCAAACACGACTCACACCACCTTTTTGCACAACTCATAGAGTTCAAATAGTGACTAACTTGGCACTTAGGCCTCTTTGGTTGGCACATAGGCCTACATAATTGGCACTTAGGCTCCTCCATAATCCCCGCGTCTGTGTAATCAATGAGTAACTACAAACATATTATCTTGAAAGAATTAAACATTTTCATAAGCTGATACAATATATCATTACCTTTGCACGTTAACCAAGACACTACATCACATGGAATTCTTATACAGACTTGATCATTTAGTTCTTATTTCATTTCAAAAAGGGTAGCACACATACATTTCAATAATTACACTTATCACAACGAAATATCATTTTCATGAACTTGTGAATTCCCATTAATCCCACATACTAGAGATGAATCTTTAAGGGAACAGTAAGACACACAGAATTTCTACTCACAGAGAAACATAACCAGTATACACCAAAAAAAGGGATTAAGATTCTAACATGTTATTACATCAATTTTCATGTCAAAATAGATTTTTCCTTTATAAGTATTTGAACCTTCTCTTGATTTCCAATTCAACCTTACCAATCCAATTAAGATAGAAACAGTAAGTGTTGTTTGGGAATACTCACACAACCAACAGTAACAAACTCTACCATTACAATCATATAACATACACAAATTGTTTCTTATTACCCCAAATGCTTAGAACCCTTATTCATACATATGATTTAACCTCAAAGTCAACACCACTTATGCATCTCAATTTTGTTAATGACAACAACTTATACAACCAAAACACTCAAGCACGCAAAAATAAGAAATTACATTCACAAGTAGATAACACAATTGTTCTCTTCTTTACTAATCTAACCAACACACTTATTTCTAGATTATTATTTATTCTTAGAGACATTCTAACAAACACCACACCAACAAAATGAATCTCCACTAACATGGTTACCTCTTCTAAATTACTCGATCATCCAGAATCCCTATACCTAAGGAAATCAACAAGATTATACTTTTCCCAAAATTTTAAATTTATTCTCGCACATGGCTCAACAAAACATGCAGAACTCTTAAGAACATTCAACTAAACTAAATACAATCCCAAAGACATGCAAGGGAAAGATGACTCTCTTCATTACATTGTTTCATAAATTAGGAGTTCTAGTAAGGAATGCTCACCTCAAACTAATGATCAAACCCTTCAAGATCCCTTGGTTCCCTTCTCTCTTGCGCATCAAGAGGAGGATCGTTCTTCTCTTTTCTATTCTCCTCTCTCTCAATTGTGTGTGTTTGTGAGGTAATAAGAAAATGAAGTGGGTGAGGTATGAGTGAGTATGAAGAGGGTTAGAGTGTTTCTTTTTAATTTATTGAAAATGGTGAGACTATTGTTCCAATTTTCCCCCCTCCCTTTTCCTAATCTCTCTTTTATTCCCAAGATTCAATTGGGATTTAAGTGGGCTTATAATGGTGTTCATCTAAAATTTTAATAAATTCTTAAAACACTAATAATTTAACTAAAATAACAAATTTTCATAAAATTTTCAAAGAATTCATTATATGTGGGATGTTACAAACTTTGTTTAAGATAGATAAAGGATTTGTTTCTCTCAGAATCAATTGTTATATTGTCAAAGTGCTTTATTATACTATATCACCTTCAAGTCTAATGGTTGTCACATACAACATTTTGTTGTTTGCATACAGATAGATTTGTTTTCATGTTTTGTATCATAAATTTATATCATCATAAACATACTTTGTTTTCATAAATTTATGCAGAAAATTTTCTCCCTTCCTCAAGTCTGTTATGATTTTCTACTTGTCTCAACAGTATGAAGAAAATGATAAACACTTCCTTTATAAACCTCATTGGTCAATCTTTTATGGTATCATCATCAAATGCCACATAAGCCTTCTTGTTAAAACCTCAATTTCATTGAACATCATATCAACACCACTGAAATACTCACAAAAGAAAAAACTTGAAGCTCTACCGAACTCCATAATTCCTTCGCCATAAAGTCCTCTCCTCTCCTATAAACATCAAATGTATTGCCAGCAACAAACCTCCCTATACCATTTTTCAACTAGTTTTGATCCAGCAAAATTGAGAATAGTGTGTTGTACGTGTACCATAATAAAAATGAACCACACAATGTGGTTTAACGCACCTGGTTCATATCAAAAGACACCCCAAGTCTGTTGAAGCAAGAATTTATAACCTTGACAATTCCAGATTCATCAATACCTATGAAATTGGAAGAATGGATCAGAATATTTAATAAAAAGAAGAGAACCATTAAAATCAAGAGTTTATGAAGCCTAATGTTTTTAGTGGACATTTATAATTTTATAACCAAAGTTATTTCTCCATAACAGAATTATAATAAATAAAAAAGTAGCAGCAACATAGGGCATTTGATGCAGTCTGGTTATCGTAAATCAGTTGACATACTTTTTGGCTTGGCAACAAGTAAAGTATGGTACTAATAATTTCAGCATAAATGCAATTTCTCTTTCGGATTACAACAGAAAACGCTTATAACTGTTAACGGCGGCCGACGACGACAACTCGGCAAGCGCTTTCCGGCAAGCTTATAATTTTAACGGTCAGACGAATTCGGGGGAAAAGGCAACGGCTGCGTTTTGTTAAAATGTGTTTATTTTCTGTAGTGAATGAAATGGTGATGGGCCTCTTCAAATGGAAGTGGATTGGGCTTTGTGATTAGAATTCCATTTGTTAACAATTCGAAAACCGTACCCTATACCCCCACTCTTATATTTATACACCCACAATTTTAAAAAATGTCAAATTTACCTTTGAATTTTTTTTTTTTATTTTACAAATTAAACTTTTATTTTTTCACCATCTAAAAATTTTTGGAAAATTTGGGAGTTTCACGTTTTTCAGAATATAACTTATGTACCGAAAAATGTAAGGTTTTAAATTTTTCGGTACAAAATATTTTTTTAAAATTTTAATTTTTAAATTTTTGGAAAATTTGTGTTTTTTAAGTTTTTCGGTATTTATTTTTAAGTAAATTTTCAAAAAAATTGGAGTTCAAATTTTATAGAACAAGATGTGTGCCAAAAAATTTGAAAAAAGTTTTCTGAAATATAACTTCTCAACCAGAAAACTTAGAATTTCAAGTTTTCTAGTATAGAATATTCTTTTTTGCAAAAAAAAAAAAATTAATTTTTAAACTAGTGGGAAATTTAGGAGTTTCAAGTTTTCCGGAATAAAATATTTTCTTTTTTAAATTATTTTTAAATTTTTAGAAAATTTAGGGGTTTCAAGTTTTGCGAAGCAAGATGTGTATCGAAAAACTTAAAAAAAATATTCCAGAATATAACATTTCTATCGGAATACTTAAAAAAATCTTTAAAAAAAAGAATTGACACGTATTTGTATATCAAACAACTAATGATATTGTGAGTAAAAATAAAAGCTTTTAATATTTATATAAGAGTAAAAATGTCATAACATTTATAAAGATAAGAGTATTAGAGGAGATAATTTTCTAACAATTCCTAATCATTGAGATATTAATTTCCATAGCTCTTGTGATTTGGGACGAGAAAAAAAAATGATCTATAGTTTCTAAACACCCAAAGCATAGAGCACAACATTGAGAATGTAGGTTGTTAGATGATACTTTTTTGAAGTAAAGCATATAATCTATCTTGAAAAAGTCTCCATTCACACGCAATGATCTTTGATGGTGCTTTGCAATGTCAAAGATGTTGCATGGTGAAGCCAATCTGGAATCCAAGTCCATTTATCCTCTTCATAAGGGTTGGCCCGACCTTCAATTGATAACCTAGTCTTCATTGTATCCACTATTCGGTTCAAAGTAGAGCACCGCCTTAGATTTGCACTAACATGGATTCTCATAAATTTGAACGGTGTCAATTATATGTGACAAGCCAAAAAAATAGAATTAATTTATTTGTTTGTCAATTATATGAAGCTCCTTAGAATTATTGAGACTCCATAATTATTGTTTGAAAAAATTAACTTTCAATCCATAAATGAATATGAAGCTCCTTAGAATTATTGAGACTGCACATGTTATCCCAATTTTCATCAACCAAGAATATGGTATCATTAACAAATTGCAAAATTCTAAAATGAAGAGAGGAGTTGAGTTGATAACTTGAGTAACTACCATTGTCCATAGCTCGCTAAGTTAGGATTGCAAGAGCCTGAGCAACAATAAGGAAGAGGAATGCCAAAAGATCGCCCTGTCATCTTTCACTATAACACTTGAGACTTACACTCTTCACTTATAAAATTCACAAAATGTGAGCCTTTACTTAGAGAATCCAATTACAAAACAAAATTGTTATTTACTTAGAGAATCCAAGTACAAAAACAAATTATTGTGGGAGGATAGTGGTAGAAGTTTGACTTATAATTTCAAAAGATAGAGTTCAAATCTTTTTATATAGTCAATTATAAAATGGTGATTAATACACTTTAATTAATCATTATTTATCTTTTCATTTATTTTTTTAAAACAAAAATATAAAGATTATATATTTTACTTACTAGTTTAGGCGATTAGTTAGTTGATTAAATTTGATTTATTAATTGATTAAACTTAGTTGATTAAGTTTGAAATGTGCTCTATAAATAAAGCAATTGTATCATACTAATTATTTTTATATTTTTATAAACATCAATATAAAATATTTTAAGAAACTTTTTTTAATATCAAACTTTAAAATATAGTTTTAATATAAGATAAACTTCAATTCTTTGATCACCTGATTTCTTAAAAAAAATACAAAAAGAAAACTATATTTACCCACATATATATTGAACAAAAATCAGGATCATCAAATATATTAACTCAACTTACTATATAATTTTTACAATAATACTATCAAGACACTCAAATTAAATATAATTTTTCAGCCCCTGATCCATATATAAAAGCATCTAATTATTAAGCAAAAAAGAGCATCTAAATCATATAACTTGAACTGCGGTACAATGATGAGCCACAATATTTTCTAATAAATCAAAAGTAAGCATTGAAGCCTTAGGTTTCCGTGGCCTAGTTGAGCAAAGTGTAGGCAATGGTTCCAAAAGAGAGGTATCACATTTTCCATCCCACTTAGCTAGCATATACTTTTGTTTCCTCCATGGTCCTAAGTGTAATTTCTTCTCCTTCATGCATTTTTTAGCAGCTGAACACATTATCTTAACAAATACTCTTAATCTCTCTGCTTTTCCAACAAATACTTCCGGTAATCGTTTCACTAATTGGTTGTATTCTTCGTTACCACGTGCCATCTCAAATTCAGCTCTAAAATTCAATTCAATAACCACCTTTATTACTCCTCTTTTAATGTTTGATGAATTTTCCGTCACTTCCAAATAAGTATGCTCCCCTGTGTATAATAATGCAAATAAATTAATTAAATACCAATTGATCATTTTACAAGCTCATACCACCAAATTGTATAATATAAAATTATAAACCAACATTTTTTTACTCAAAATGCATACCCGATGGAATCTCCGATGAATTACTCCATTTAGATTTGCAAATGGAAGAATTGTAGCCAAGGTTCGATAATCGTTTACAAATTTCTCTACGCAAACAATTCCGGCAGCTCTTAGCTTCCACCACCGGCCGCCGGCACATGCATAACATCTCTGACATGTTCAATTCCTTAAGAGCCTCCTTTGTTGCTTGTCTAATCTTTGTCTCACGTGAGCTACTCCTACACAAAGTTGCCTTCACAAATTGAAAAAAATTAATCATCAATTATACATATACACTTCAAATTTTCATACACTTGAATTTTTTATTGTGGTGTTTAATGTTCGTGGAATTGTATTTATTAATTGGACTTGAATTAAATTAATATGTACCTTGAGAAGTTGGTCTTGTTCTTCCCAAAAAGTTTTATTCTTTTCAATAGGACAAATGCTATCATCTTCTTCTTCATCGTCGTCATCGTCGATTTCCTCATCGTTGCTGGAATTGGATGAATTTTCTGATGAATCTTGAAATTCCTCCCAAAATCCAAAAACCGTGTCGGCAAAAATGACCTCGTCGGAGGTCCGGTGAGCGGCGGCCGGAGTAATTGATAATTCTATGTCCATGAGTATATAATAAAAAAGAGTAGTGAAATGAATGAATGTGAGTTGCTATGCCTCTACTACACTATATATATATATATGTGAGTTTCTCTGAACACTAGTTAATTAACAAAGTATTTAATTTAATTGTCACGTTATGATTTCATTTATCCATGACCTTTTTGATGGGATCATGAATTAGTGTATAAAGAACGGTTTTAGATATCCGCATATTCCATCCATCCTTTGTGTTGTAGCATAATGGAATTAATGATTAACTTAACAATAGTATTTTTAAAATGGTACATTCCAAATCAAAGTGCGAATTTTATTTTTTTACACTCAATTATTATGTTTTTCGTCAAAAAAATAATTCAATAATTATGATGTTACATTCTTTCTTTAAATTATACACTTTTTTCTAATTTTAATAATTTATAATTATATAGTCAAGATTTAACTTTTTACTTTATCATTATTATTATAAAATTTATCTTATTTAATAAATTATATATATATATATATATATATTAAAAATAGTTAATGACAAATTATTTTCACAGTACGGTGAAAGTAAGGCGAATTGGGATATACACATACAAAAATTACTAAAAAAATAATTTACAAAGAAAAGGTGGGGAAAACAATAATTTGAGAGAACGAAATCTTTGGTAAGATAATTTTTTGTAATCCATTAAATAATATCTCTTTTGTATTTATTTATTTTTCTGACAGAATGTCTTTTGTATTTTATGTATGCAAAGTGGAGCCATCGATGTTTATCTATGCAAGTAAGTACTTTATATCCTTTTCTATTTTATTTTGTTATTTATAATGACTAGTAGTATTGCAAGTAGGAGTTGTCTTGGATGGTAACATTCATTCAGTACGAAATAATTAATTTTTGACATTTTAGCCCCTGTGCAAAATGAAGTAAATTAAGGGTAAACCACTACACATTTTTGGGTGGCGATAACAGTTCTAGATTTTTGTTTAGACATAACACACGAGTAATTCTGCTCAGAACATGGCAAAATTTATTGTGTTTTTCTTTTTTAGTAAAAACAAATGTTTTTTTTTTTACCAAAGCAAACTCAAGCAATTTCAATTTGTTGTGTTAAACTAAAACAATAAATAATTTATGTATCTTTCTTAAGCTACTCGACTCCGTTCAAAATGTGAACTTTTCGAATTGGATTCCAGTTCTTGGCGACCAATTATTTCTTAAGTTGGTCTATGATATATTAACCAACCAGGAGAAAGATAATGAGGACGAGTATGACCTTATGTTCCTTAAATCTCAAGAAATGGTCTAATCCTAATAATATTAGGTCTTTCATTTGAAAATTAGCTTATAGAAAAATATTGACAAATATCGAGTGGAGAGCCGTAACATGACGTCGACGATACTTGCTCTCGGTGCAACTCTAGTCCTAACATAGTTCTTATACTTTACGACTGCGAGTTGTTTTAAAATTTTTGGAATAGCATAAAAATTCAACTTAGTTAAGTCATTTCTTCAACTTGGATATCATGCTTGGTTGAATTGGTTGTGCTCCTTAGTCTTGGGTCTATATGTGTTTGTGTCGTTTGAGGGCTTTAGAAGGATATGTACAAACTAGTGTTTTCAAATTATTTTTATTTGTACACCGATTTCTATATTAAATCATAACTCTGTGTTCATTAAATTTTTAAAAAGACTTAAAAAAGGCGTTGGTAATGTTCTTTTTAGTGAAGTTTTGACTCTTCTTCATGGTTTTAGAGTGGCTTGAAATATGAGTTTAAAAAATATTATATTCGAAAGCGGCTCTAAAACTCTAATTAACATGGTCGAAGGTATATCATCTATTTCATCGGATCTCCAACCTCTTTTGAAATAAGTCCACTATCTTCTCCATCTTTCTAACAGGAGTACTTCTCTTCGTCACATCTTTAGTGAAATTAATATATTGGAGATTTTCTAACAAAAGAATAAATGTGTGTCTTTCTGAATTTATATTTTTTTTACTTAGTTTACTGTTTTATTTTACAATATTCTGGATTGTAAAGAGATAAATGTCACTTGTTTTTTTTAGTTAATAAATTGGCTTTACTTACATAAAAATAAATAAATAAATAGTGTATGAATCAATAGAGAGATATAAAAAAAATAAAATAAAAAATAATATAATAAATGTAATATATTGATGATGTAATAAAAAAGGATAATAGAGAAAAATGACATGTTTGAATAAATGTAAGAAAATGAGGGATACTTATATTATTATGACACTTAAAAAGGTTAGGTGAGGGGAAAAAGTGCAATAAAGTGAATAAAAAAGTGCACTAAATAACAAAAGTTTGCATATAATATGAAGGGAAAATTGTGACATACATGTACATTTTGATGGGTGTTCTCCTTTATTTTATAGACAGATTACGTCATTGATTTGTAAATTTTTATTACATTTTGCATCAAAATTTATTTTAATTATTGTTTTAACATCATTAATTTAAAATCGAAATCATGTTCATCGTTTTCTTTCCATCATTCAGTGCATGATTAAATGAATTAAAGCTTCTTACTAAAGCTTTAGTTTGGGGTGGGGAAATTGAACTTTATCTCAAAACAAAATGTTTGATGAAATTATATCATTAATATTTAAATATAACTTCGAGCCTCAAATCATATTTCACTGAATAAATACTAATCTATAAATTGTTAACTAAATATAATATTCAAATTTTATTTTTTAAAAATAAAATTGGTTAGTCAAAGTCCTAAAATAAAGTGGATCTCATAACATCGATAAAAGAACAGGTATAACATATTCTAATGTACCTAATAATTTTGCATTTACCACTTGTCTGGATGTGTCATCATGTGATCATTTGTATTAGTAATTATATTTTATTCAGTTTTGTGTAAAATATGTGTACTTGAACTTGTGAAAGGATAAGTTGTATAGCCACTTATTGTGAAAAAATTGACTATAAATTTTGTATCTCACTTTAAATAAGATTTCATTAGAATATTTTACATACTACTAAACACACTATAATGAAAATCCAAATCTTATTTATGGATTTAAATTCTCTAAAGTGAGAAAATCAGTCATTGATATTTTAACAAGTTTACGATTGATTATGATGCATCTATTGTATTTAGTTCTGATTTGTTATTAATTGGTTGAGATTGTTCATTTTACTCTTTAAAGTGAGTTGTTCACTTTAGAGGAGTTGGATCTCTCATCTATATATGTTGGATTACTAAGAGTATATACACAATTATATACAAAATTAAATATTATATCATTATATGATAATTTTAAACTAGTGAGCTCTAAATTAGAACTTGAATCTCGTTTGTTTATATATATATATAAATTATTATTCTTATATTGTCATATAATATAACATGACATATTTTAAGAGACTTAAAAATTAATCTCATAAAATAGCATAATTGAAAGCTTATTAGATAATCGGAAAATGCACAATAATCTTTTGGCATACAATTATATTGTACTTATCTTTTAAATACCAATATTTCACATTTTATGAGGTCACAAATATACAAATACGAGTATAATATTAATATTTCTGTCGAGTATGATATTGTGTTGTTAAGGTACTTATATGCATATTACTTAGACATGCATAGATATTATATGACTTTTATGAAATTAAAAATTCATTGGCAGAATCAATAACCAGATACTTAAATACAATTGTATTGTAACTCATATTGGTTTGTTAAGTTGTTTGTTTTTTGGGTTAGTGAATGTTTAATATTATAACATTTTAAAATTGGTCCATTTTAAAGGCAACAACATTCTTGTATAAAATGTAAGTGTTTAACATGTATGATTTGTTTTCTTTACCAGATATAACATTTGCAACATTAAAACTTATTTTTCTTTATATTACAAGTGTTTTAATCATCATTGAAATTCTAGTATTAAAATCATATTGTTAGTAATTAATTATTGTTATCCAATAGAAAGATTGTTAAATTAATTATTTAATAGACAATAATGTATTGAGAATTATTATTAAATATAAATTATGATCTATTGTTATTAAACACTTAATATGTGTTGAGTTATGTCTATGAATGAATTGTAATTGTGATAGTTTAGACCACTCTGTTAAGTTCAATAAAAGGTATGTGCTCTAAGTTGTTTAACTATTTAATCATTATCATATTAGACAATTAACTTAATCTTAAAACCCTATACGACAACGTCAATTCTTCATATAAATATAAATGTCATGTACTTGATGTGCAAGGTACATAATTGATTCTCACTTCCCTCTAATACATACTCTCATTAACTTTGGACGTCAAAAAATACACTCTACCGAAATCGTTATTGAAGTTCTACCCCAAATCGTACGTATACATTTCAACATTTTAAAAACCTAACACAACATGATATTGTTTAATTAAATGGTATCTATTTTATAAATGCTTGATTTGGATTTCCACTCAAGCAAAATGATAATTTATGCAAGAAGAACGGATAACCACAACTACATCATTTTCAAAGAATAATTAAACTAGATAAAATAAATAAAACCTCGGACTGTTAAACCTTATCAAAGGGCATTCATTCAACTTGCAATTTTCAAACATCAAATTAATACTTTATTGAATATCATATCTTCATAGAATAGTGTATTATGACATAAGAAAGTGAAAAAAAGTTAGTTAATAGTAAAAGTGCAATAAAGTGAATGAAAAAGTGCACAAAGCAACAAGAGTTAATTTGCATATATTATATTTATGGATGAAAACTACGACATGTACATTTAGATTTAGATGGGTGTTGCTTCTCTTTATTTTATAAAAGAATTACATCACTGATTTGTAATGTATTTTATTTTTCATTTTTTGAATCAAACAATATTTTAATCATGGTTTTAATCATTCATCGTTTTTTTATATATCTAAATCATATCTATCGTTTTCTTTTCATCATTCAGTTCATAATTGAACTAATTGCAGTTTATAACTCAAATTTTAATTTGCGGGTATGGAAATGGAATTTTATCTCGAAACAAACTGTTTGATTAAATCATATCAATTTATATTTAAATTAAATATATTCAAGCCTCAAATCATAACTTAGTAAGAAAAATACTTTGACATTAAATAAAATATTACCTATAAATTATTACCTATAAATTATAAACTAAATAAACTATAAAGTTTATATATAGATAGATTTATTTATATTATAGAAGCTCCTTAAAAGAAATTACATTATATAAGAAAAAATAGATAGAATTTAAATAAATGTTGTTTGGAAACTTATCTCATAATTAAAGAGAAAAATTAATTAACATTACATATCTGAATATAATTGAGTTTAAATTTCATAAGCAATTATATGAGTTTGTGCTTTGTTGATATAAATATACGAAGAGTTGAATAAGTTTTTTTTCCCTATAAATATATCATATTTGATTTTAGTTCATCTAAACAAATTCTTCATACAATAGTTCATCAAATATTTTTACGTCAATAATTTTAATCTCTGCTATAAAATTAATTTATGTGTATTGTCTAAACTTTTGAATAATTTTTTGCATGCATGTTAAGAACATTATAAGAATCTTTCTCATAAAAACTTAGAATTTTTTAAGCGTTAAAAAATTTATATTTAATTCATCTTTGGTTAAAAAAAATTATAATTTTATAGGATAGATTCTTATAACATTTTTAAACATGTCCGTAAAAAATTATTCAAAATTTTAAATTATACATAAGAGCTGACTTAAAAGTAAAAATCAAAATTGTTGACACAAAACATTTAAAGAATTATTGTTTAAAGAACAAAAATTAGATGGATTAAAAATAAAATATAGTATATTAATTAATAGGGAAGACAAACTTATTTAATCCAAATAAAATTTGTCATTTACTTTTAAACCAAACAATAAATTCATTTCAACATCTTTTTATGTGAATGTGAATCTATTGTTTTAAATCTAACCCCAATGAAAAAGCAAGTTGGTAAATGGAGCACTAAGCATAGCATAATATTTAACTAATTCCCACCATCGTCTGTAATTGTATATTGAAAGTCAAGAGAGCAACCAATAAGGCTCTATGTTAGGTAAAAAAGAGTTAACACCATCATGTTTTGTTGGGTATACTACATAGCATCCAATTAAACGTTACATCATTTTTCTTGTATTTAATTAATTTTGAAATTAATTTGGTTTTGAATTATTTTTTCTTATAGAGATACTGATACCCAACAAAATACTAAGGTACCCTACCAAAATTTATTAAAAATAAGCCACGTATGAAGTAAAGGGGTGGGCAAAGTTCAGTTCTGCACTAGAACCATTTGAAAATTGAACCGAACTGTTTTTCAGTTTGGAAAAACCAAACTGAACCGGTTTTCAGTTCAAAGAACCGAACCGAACCGGTTTATAAAAGTGGTGCACCGGTTTATTATTTTGAACCAAACCGAACTGGTTTAACTTAATTTTTTTGTTCATATAGGCCAAAATTTTCATAATTACCCCTAATTACGACTAAAAAAAATTCGGTTCAAGTTTTTTGAAATAAAAACCGGTTCGTTTTGGTTTTTTTAAACAAAAAACCGGTTCGGTTCGGTTTTTTGAATTGAAAAACCGGTTCGGTTCAGTTCTGGTTTTACAAAATCAGTTCAAAAACAGTTCGGTTCTTAAACCAGTTCAGTTCAAAAGCAGTTCGGTTCGGTTCGGTTCGACAGTTTGGTTCAGTATTTGGTTTTTTTGAACACCCCTAGATAAGAGCGACCTTATTTTATCATATGAGTAAAAATCAAAGAACTACAAAAGTGCAAAAGTAGGTTAAAATAAACTAGTTTATGATTGCGAATTTGGGATATATAATGTTTTCCTAATTAACATAAGACAAGCACAAAATGAGAGTTTCGATCAAGTTGGCAATTACATTTATTTTACCAATCAAAACTTGACAAGTAGGAAGCAAGATAAATTAAGGAGGAAAGCAAAGGTAAAACTTCTTAAAGAAACAAGAGTCTTATAAAATTTAAATTGATAGTAAATTTTATTAAAAAAAGTAATACTACTGTATTTTTAAATTTAAATTCGAATCTAAGATCTTAATTAAGTTAAAAGAGACCTATAAAAAAAAGTATACATAAAATAAGAGGATGAAAAGCCTAATTTAGTTTTATGACCACACTAAGATATACTTTTTTCATGTGATTTTTGTATGGTTCTTAACTTTATCAATTATAATTTTCTCAAAATTTATTTTAATCACAAAAGATATAATGGCACAAAGAAGTTTTCACTTCCATTTATGAATATGATTGAAAATATAAACAAACTCATTTCTCTTAAAAGACCAAAAATTACAAGTCATAGTGATAATTAAATATACTATTTGAGTTTATCCACTTGTGCGAAACTATTTCAAACATTTGTTGATAAGTTATTTTTAACTTATTATATAAACTATAGTTTATGAAAATAGCTTACATTAAAATAGATAATTATTTTGAGGTTTTTAAGGTCATTGTCTAGCATTGAATAGATTAAATATTCACCTAATATCAATATCTTAAATCCATTATTTATTTCATTTGATGTCTAAATCATTGTAATTATGTTATTGTTCTCTTATTTTGTTCTCATAGTAAAATATTTATTTCTCAATAAAATCAACTCTTTTAATTATCCGATAGACTTCTATGAAAATAAACACTGGCGTGTGTAAACGAGGTATTCTTTTTAAATGAGTTTGTTTATTTTATCTTTTATTATAAAAATAACTTATATGTGAATACTTTTCATATGTTACAAATATGTGTACTTAATTAAGTTTGTATCCAAACAAAATCGTATATATGGTTTAGATGATGTTTACACCCAAAAATATTATAAGTTGGAGTCAAAGATGGCTTACAACCAAGTTTAATTACGTAAAGACGAGGTATAATGCAGTCGGGGCATATAGAAAAGGAAGAGATAAAATAAATCAAAATTAATTGAGAAAAGGAAGAGATAAAATAAATCAAAATTAATTGAGAAAAGGAAGAGATAAGCATGTGTTGCTATTTTTTAGGCTCTAATCATTTATCTAACCACGGTCACGACTAATAAGAGTTAGGCTCTAATCATTGGTTTATAAATAGAAGTTGTAAATATCTTTTTAAACTATATAATCACTCAAAACTTATTATACTAATTTATCTGTATTTTATCTTTATGATGTTTTGCTTAGATTCTTAGTTTTCCAAATATTTATAGTATGACATAACGTTCTTTTAAGTAGTTAAACAACCCACAATCGATGAATATGGTTCCTTCATTAGTGTAATTGTTTAAACTTTGAAGAAAAGGTAATAATCATCTAGAACTATTAATTAGTTGATAACCTCAACTAGGGATGAAGTTTCTCAAAGATATATAGGGTGGCCACTCCAATAATTATAAAAATAATAATATATAGAGAAAATTATGAATGTGTAGAGCATTTAATTTAAACTCTCGATTAAAATGAATATTATAATATAAGTTTTTTGTTTTTATAAATTTTTTTTTTAATTTTCGTAAAAGAAATTACATTTTTTAGTTTCTATAAAATTATCTTACAAATAGTTTTAGTTCCATTGAATTGAAACATGTTTAGTTTTCTTTGTTATTTGCAAAATATTTAGATTATTATAAAAAGTTTCTTCGCAAAAATTTAAATTTTTTTAATAGAGATGAATTCAATATAAATTTTTAAATATCTTAAACTCAAGATAAAATTAACAAAAATATAAATATATAAATTAACTTTTAAACTCATATTTTTTTAGAAAATTTTGTTACAATCATCTAATATACTTGAAAAAAATCACTCAAAAATATATGTCACCATTTTGATAGAAAATAAAACTGTTTCCTTGAACAAAAACTATTAATTTTTTTTACTGAAACTAAAAACAATTTTAAAATTTTATAAGAAATAAACACTTGTTTAACCCTATTTATAAGCATCAAAAACATATTATAACCTAAGGTACAATACAATATTGTATGTTTGATTTATAAATTAAAAAATTAAAAAATTGACACCTCAAAGTTTTTGCTCAAGCTCCCGAATGACCTCAGCTGACTTTCAAATTGGAAATCAAATGGCTTAATATTTTCAAGAAATTTCTTTTTGTCCATGATTTGTTTTAAAAATGCAGGGGAATTGATTTGACAACTGAATGAATGGCATCAACAGCAAGCGAGAGTTTATTGTATCAACTAAATGCATGCAAATCTTCCATGAAGCAGAAGTTTGGTTATGTAGCCGAAACTTAAATTTTCATTTGTGCATTCATACTTAATGATAATTAATTATATTAGAGATATAGTTTGTTAGGTTAATTAAGAGGATATAAAAATAATAACTACTATAATTTAGAAGATACGAAAAATATTACTATAATTAATTCACACAAAATCTCGAATTTAAATTCAAAAAAGAATCTTTAATATAATAATATTAATATTTGTTTAGTGAACTAAGACTTACGAACTAATAATTAACCAATAAAACTAACTCTTAACTAAGTTTTATAATAATGGTCTTATTAACTTTTCTTCAAAAAGAAAAGTGACATTCCTCTTTTTCTCAGTGATTCAGTTGGCTGTTCCCATACAATTTTCCAACTGATATGTCTGTGTAGTGGTTGCAATATTAAACAATCAAATGAAATGATATAAGATACGGAGATTATGAGAAGTTATAGTTTTTAACATATTCATATAATAAGACGAATATATTTAAGATATAAAATTTCTGCATAAAGGAAACGGCATTTATCTAAAAAATGATGCAGACAAAAATTATTATTATTTATATAAAGGATAGAGTTTGAGTTTGAGCACTGTCACCTTGAAAATGAAATTATGTATTAAGCAATGAGAGTAGATAAAGTGTTCATTAATAATTACATGTACGAAGTTATGATATCATCTTCCATCATCGCATTAATAAACATAAAGGACAAATTTGTAATCCATTAAATTTTTTAAATTAATTAGAAACCATGCTGATTAAGGAAGCACTAGCAAACAAATACAATATACAACTTCTTCCTGATGCATCCATAGTATATCTATGTATAATATGTGGTCACTTTATGGTATCTGATTATTTACTCAACATAATCACCTAAAGACTAATTCCACCTAAAGTTTTATATATATATATATATATATAAAATAGACATAGAGGTTAATTTTTTAACATAATAGATCATAATCACTATTTATTGATTTTTAAATAATCATAATAAAAGTTAAATATTTATAATAATTTAACTGTTATGATTCATTAACAGAATAATTAATTATAATTTTAGCAAAATCTTAAATAAAAGAGCTCATTTTATTTAAAAATAATAATAATAATGGCTGCTGATAATTTTTATATTTTGTTAGCAATTAATAATATCAACATCCACTTTAAAATTGATTTTGGGCAACACATTTAATATTTTACATTTTAAATATGAAGGAAAGTTTGGGTAAAATGGTTAGCGTTGTAGTGGGCTGCGTAATTAATCTCAATATCACCAGCACCTTCAAATTGAAATTAAGTGGATGCCCAACAAAATTTAATAAAAAATAAATGAATACGTAATCAGATTTTGTTGAGATTTTTTAAAACCAAATATTTGTAATAACTAATAAATTCTGATCACAACAGTGAATAAATTTAAGGCAAGTTGACACGGAAAATAAAAGAAAGAAAATATTCCAAAATAATATAGAAAGCAAAAAATAGTATTGCACCAGCCGGGAATCGAACCCGGGTCTGTACCGTGGCAGGGTACTATTCTACCACTAGACCACTGGTGCTTTTTTATATATGCTTTCTTATTAACCTATCTATTCGTTCGCGTCTTTGACTGAAATTGTTTCGGTTTCATCCATATATGAAGGCGTCCACATTACTAGTATATTTTATATATTTATTATAAAAGAATATAAATTTCATATAAAACTTGTAAAAAGAAGAAAAATACTTTTCCATTCCTAAAAGATTAGTATTTACTTGAATGATTGCTTTCAATTTGAGCACTGTCTATACGAAGTAGATGGCTTGTGCTAACAATTTGAAGCTTGTATAATAATAATATGGACAGATTAAAATTTCATTAATGAAGGTTATTGCCATTACATTACCACTTACCAGTTGGTTTGTTGTGACAGAATAAGAATCTAAATACGTTTCTACTTTTTTTCAAAGCACCCAAATATCAATTCCATCTTTATGGAAATAGCTCAAATTTTGAATTATTTTCAATTTTAAACAGATCAATATCATTTCTAGGTTTAAAGATTGCATTTCTTCAACTAATAAAACAAATTCAGTGCCAATGCCTCCAACGTGAAGTTCAACTTTTTTTCTTATCACCAGCAACAGAATCATTTTGTTGTTTACTGCTGTAGAAACCAGGCTTAGGGGCAACAAACAGTAATTGAAAACCACGTTGGTACCGTGAGTTTGGCGAAAACATACCACTTGGAGAGGCTATAGGACGCACGGTGGAGGCGCTCGGTACATGGTAACACATACCGGAAGTTTGTTACTCATCTCCAACTTTTAGGATAATAAATGTAGCACCAAAAAATGCATATGCTAGCATGTTTATATAGTCTAATGGTGAAACATGAAGGGTAAAAGTAACATACTAAATTAAATTGCTTGCATTCTTATATTAATAATATAAGGGTGAAAGGTGAATAGTAAGAGAAAGATCAATTTCTGTTATAGGGCCTGCAATTTACATGATATATATATGTTACAGTAAGAGTGAATGCACTCTCTCCCTTTCTAGATTGAGAGATAAATAAATGTTTTCGTAAAAATAACTTAAGCGACTATGTAATTCGACTACTTTCTTTGTGCACGGACTTTCTCACCTCTTGCTCGTCTCGAAAACTCTTGGATCTTACGATCGTGGTCTTTGAGCATCTGGTCCATATTGTTTGATGAAACTAGTAATGGACCAGACAGGTATATCTTGTTTCCACTTGACCCGTGTCCATCCTGAAATAGAATTCAACATCGATATTCAATTACTCAGCAAAACTCAATGTACTCTGCAGTACAGTATATAATACAAATAACAACAACAATAATATCTAACCGGAGTTGATTTTTCGGTTGGGACTCTTCTATTTACAATTTGACTTTGATCAACAATCCGTTTTTTATCCCTCCTTCTTCTGGACTCGGATCCATTACTCGCCTCGACTGATTTTCTTACTTCAATTGGTTTTCTGTGGAGCAAGGAAACTGGTTTTTGCTGCTGATCTTCTGACAACAAAGTTCTGGATGCGACTAGCCCGGATAATTTTGATAGGTTCACTCTGGTTGAAACAGGAGGCCCATTATCGACTTCGTTAACGCCCCTGGCCCAGCCTGAACCAGGAGCCAATGGGCCTGAATGTGATGGCCTCTTATAAAAATGGCCAGATAAATTATTTTCCATCTCTTTAACATCTTCTGACTGTTTGTGTGGGAATCCAAGATTCCCAGAAACGTGTTCTCTATGAGGATATGACAATTCGCTTCGGTTCTTTGACATGGAATACTGTTTTGCTTGCTGCTGCATACAACGACAGTAAGATAAAATGAGAGGGAAATAGATGAAAATTAAGGCAGAAGAAAGAGCACAAGTGAAAAGACTAAAAAGAGCACTAGAATACTTCAAACTTAATATGCAGGGATTCATCGATCAAATATCAGATGCTTAAGAAATGTTATGTATAAAATAACCAATAGTCACTGTGCATATGATATAACATCATTTTTTGATTGAAGTCGTGTTTCGATAAACAACTTAATTAAGCACTTATGTTATAAACATTTATCAGATAAGTGTTTACGTATAAACTATTTCTATAACAAAAGATAAAATAAAGTCAAATTGTTTTTATATAAGTTATAAACTGTTTTCATAAACTCTCATGGAGAACTTATGGAAATAAGCTGAAAAGTGAAAACTGTTCATGAACATTTCACAAGTTCTCCCTAACAGTCTAGATAAACTCAAATAAATTCACACAACTTTTAGGACAACCAATTCGCTAATACACAAAAGAAGTTTCAAACCGATTCATTGTCCTTTTCCTAATGAATAACAGAAAGATTACCTGTATTGTTGCCCCCAAGTCAGCAGTGTCCTTTGTTGTGACATGGGCCCTAGATCCTTTTTCTTGTCTAACCCCTGAGCCAACTTTTTGTTCCCTATCTCCATTAGCTCCTTGCCTAAAATGATAATAAAAAATTATACATATCAGTTATTAACTTATTATTATCTTAAAAAAAAATAAAAAAATAGGCTTATATGACAAGACATCTTTTTGCCATGAATGGATAAATCAAGTGGCACAGATAGCTTATCAACAATTGTGATGAAACAAATAAAAGCATTTGCATTGACAAAATAATTGAAAAGTCTCCGATATAACTATGTCTGCGAGCCTTCAATGACCAATGATATACATATTTCTTGTACTATAAGTACATGCCAGAACCCATTGATGATGTTTTTGTCATGACAGAGATCCCATCATTCAAAATTTAAATTAGTAATAAAAAAGAAATCAATTTGATTGTCCAGAAATTATTCAGATTAAGCTATATAATTTATAGTACTTAGTAACAGATTTCATCCAAAAGATTGAAGCCATTATCATAATACTAATTACTAAAAATACATATCACTGTCTTTGCCCAAACATAAAAAGAATCAAACCAAATCAGGTACCTTCTGGTTGCTTCATCCCGCATTTTAGCGTCAATCTCCTTGCTAGGAGGATATTTTGGTAAACTTGATGGGTCACAAGGCAAAGGTTCTGATGTAAAGAACTGTCAAATTTCAAAAAATGGGGAAAAATTCAAAATGGAGAATCACATACATGCCTCTCAGAAGGTTAGAAAGGAAGAAGGTTCCTACAATATAATTACTTATTAAAGGCATAAACCAGCATACCTCACTTTTCAGAGCAGCAGCTGCTGTTCCTCGATGCGATGGATCTACGGAAAGTAGCGTCTCTATAAGCTTAACAGCAGTTGACGGATATTCCTTAAATGTATCAGCAACACATCGCCTATAATGGTGTGGAGGCTTGAATACTGTTGAATGAGACAACCGCGACTTAAGCCAATAATCCTCGGATGGTGAGCCGCAAAGTTTAAAAATCCGATGCAACTGCTCAACCTACAAGGAACTAAAATCAATTTTTAGGTACATCATACATTTATTAACATACAATGCTAGTATTCTATAAAGCACGGACACGTAACACAGACACACTGACATTCCTAATGTCAGAGAATATAAACCATTGATGCTTAGGGGCATCCGGTTCATTATATACATGTTATATATATCATCCAAGACAGATAAAAGTCAAGTAGTGAACCTTGTATGGTTACATAGTGATGGAAAGTAGATTCGTCAACATCATACCTCTGTTTTTCCAGGCAAAATGGGCCTTCCGGTATATAGTTCCCCAAGTATGCAACCGGTGCTCCATAAATCAACTGCAACCCCGTAATGATTTGCTCCGAGTAAGAGTTCAGGTGGTCTGTACCACAGAGTTACTACACGACTCGTCAATGGAATACTCCGATGGGAGTCAAAAACATTTGCCAAACCAAAATCGGCAATCTTTAAAACACCACTATTGTCAATGAGAAGATTTGAACCCTTTATGTCGCGATGGAGGACACCGTGACTATGACAATGATCCAATCCACTAAGAAGTTGATGCATGTAGCATTTCAGCTGTCATACAAAAAAATATTATTTTAGGAGTTTTCTTATAAAAAAATGGAGTATCAAACAGACACAATTGCTTATCAAATTTCAAATAACGACAATGCTTCGCCAAATTACACTTGATGTTTCAAATAAGAACTAAGTTAGACTTAGATGCCATCCTGGAATATAGGTTAAGCCTAACTCAACTAAAAAATTAAGCTTAAAGGGTGAGAATTGGAATCTCAAGTTTTCAATAGAGAGAATTGAAAGAACCATTACTACCTGTGGTTCAGAGAATTTGATGCTAGGATTTGATGCAAGTCCTGTCAGGTCATGTTCCATATACTCAAAAATAAGATACAAGCTGCGAGATGTTTCTGAGGTTATCAAGCCCTCCAATTTTATTATGTTTGGATGGTCGAGCCTACGCAGAATATGTATTTCCCTTGCCATAAACTTGACACTTTCCGGATCAAGATTATCAAACCGCACCCTCTTCAATGCAACAATCTTTTGATTAGTCAGGTCACGAGCCTTATAAACAGTACTATAAGTTCCTTGCCCGATCTGCATAACAGAATGCCACCAAATTAACCATTTAAATCATAGCATAGACTACTATCATCAATGATGAAAAAACAAAATAAAAAACAAAAACAAATAATATAACCTCCTTCCTTCACCAATATAAGAAGTTTAACTCACATAAACAAGTTAACACTGCCTTAAACTCCAAAGCATCGTCACAAAAAAAAACTGAAAAATAATTTTTACATAAAATCTTGTCACCAAGTTTCTATATTCTATATAATCAAAGCAAACATTATTGAGCCCTTTCTTTCCTTTCATAGGAAAATTAGCGCCATTAAGTGGATCCCCCAACATCAACACTCGTCTATGTTCCATTTGTAAAACAGCCACATGATTTCTACAGAAAACATTCTCGTGTAACAAAGCTGATTATCTTTTGAAATGCAAACATTAGACTACCAATGTTTCCTGGCCACTTCCTTCCCCTCCATTCTGTACAATTTGACTCATAAACTCCAAAATACACAATATTTGTAAATCCCACTCAATTTTGATTCAGTTTTTTTGTTTTTTTCATCAGTGATACCATACCAGTACTAAAAGTGAGAGTTATATGTCTAAAGCTCTATTTGGATAAACAACTTAATTAAGCACTAATAGCATAAGCGTTTTACATATAAGTGCTTATGAATATGGTATTTTTATAACAAGAAAATAAAGTCATTTTTTTGTAAATCAAGGTATCCTTCACAATCGCACATAACTGCATAGACTAATTCATCGAAGTAAGTAACTGAGATCGATTTAAGGAGTTGACTTCTCCCACAACATATGTTTTTCCATATGCACCGGTTAGAGATCGAACTCCCAACCAACTGGTTAAGGGACCCAAGTATATACCACTTGTATCACACCATGTTGGTAATTCAAATTGTTTTCATATGAGCCTATAATCTTTTTTCATAAGTTATCCTAAAAGAGCTTATATGGAAATAAGCTAAAAAAGTGTGTCATAAGTCGTTTTCATAAACTTTCTCAAACAGTCTCATAAATGGTTGTCAGTAGAAAGGCGCAAATAAGTCGGTCCAAACAGACACTAATTATATTGCATACACAAAAAGAGCAAACAAGGCATCATCTTACTTTATGTAACCTCTCAAAAGTATTAGCACTCCTTGGTATCCACCCCTTGATAGCATCACCAGCAACAGAAGAAAGCCATGAGGGCCACCCCGCCGCAACTTGCTCACCTTCTATAGCCTTTGGAACGCTTCCAAATCCAGGATGATCAATAACAGTCAGCTCAGCCTTCTCTATTTTCTTCTTCCTCCCATTTTGATCATCATACAACTTCATTGAACCATTGGATTTCTTTTCAATCAATGAAGCTTTCGCTTTCGCATCGCCTCTATCTAATGACAAATCTTTCACCCTACCTCCCTCAACCCTCTTGGAAGAATTCAACCTCAAAACATTCAACTCTGAAGGTCTTGTGCTATTTGATTGGAATTTCTTTGAGTTACTTTCATTGCTGTCTTCTACAGCTGAACCCTTTGAACATATGCAACCCATGTTGCAACAACAAGATATATAACACCTCAATTCAACTATATAATAAAATTACAATATTGACCTTCAAGAGCTAGGATCATGATTCATCAGCAACAAAACTCATGAACATAGTCATGCTAATACTAACATAACCAAAACTACCACTTTTTTTTTTCAATCCAATTACTAAGATGGGAACTTTTCCTTATTAAAGACATACACAAAGACCATGAATCCAATATTTGAAGATTCCAAAGTGACCCAATTCTGCAATTCAGATCCCGCTACTTAAAGGAAGCATTTTTCTTACAGACATGAAATTATAGGTAGAAAAAAGTTATGGGGGGTGAAGATGAGAACACTAAAAGAAAGTGTATTATTATAAAACGTGGAATTAACTTTTTAAAAATAGAAAAAGACTTGGGAGACCTTTGAATTGGAATTAAGGGTAAGGAAAATAGAGGAGAAAAATTAAGAGGAAAGAGAAAAGTTTGATGGAAAATTCAACGCGTATTCAGACATTAAAAAGAACATTATCATCAAACCTTAGACGGCTTTTGCCGGCTAGGCTCAGTCAAAGGACACCACTCTCTCTCTCTAGAGCATGATGAAGATTTTATAGTGAGACTTTCTCTTTCTCTCTCTTCTTCTACCACGTTTTTCTGTCAAACTAAGATTAGTGTTTGGTTTTGTGTTCCAAGCTGGTCGTTGAATTGAAGTTCTGTTTGGAGGAGTACAAGACTCACCATTAAACGCGTTTTTATTTTAATTTTCTTTTATTTTTTGTATGCAACTTTTTCTTCTTTTTCTGTGGGTGACTATGTAATGGTGGTATTTTTTAATTTATTTTTTTAGTTGAAAACTAAAGTATTTCTTTCCTGTTTTTGGTTTGGGAAACAGTGGATTCTATTCTACGTTACTAAAATCAATTTGGCATAACTTTAATTATGCACATCTTTAGTGAAATATTTGACATTAAGTTTAAAGAGGAATTTTTTGTTATAGATTAGTAATTAGTCAGATTATATTTTAATTCTATGGGAACCAACTGCACATTATGGGATCATTTGTTATAGTTTTTAAAAATATAATTTTATAATATTTTACTTTTTTATAACTTTTCAAAAAAGTTTTTAATAAATATTTAATTTAAAAGTTTATTATAAAATATTATTTTAAATATTTCCTCTATTTAGTATAATTTTTTATAAAAAAACTTAAAAAATAATTAAAATGAGAAGTAATTTTGAAAAACTCTTCTTGAAAATTATTTTTTAGAGATATTTTTATTAAAAGAATGTGATTTTTTTATTGTGTTAAAATCTCTAATAATAAATATCTATATTATCGAATATCAAAATTATTTTTTTTAATCGGTGACAAAATTTCAAAATAACTTTTATTATATTTAGATAAACTTTCATAAAAATTATTTTAAAAAATATTAATTAAAATAGTTTATTTTAAATGTAAAGCTAATTGGCCCTATATCAAAATTAAAATAGATAAAATGGGAATCAATTATCTCTATTAATTAAATATAGTCCTTACAAAAATAAATAAATAAATAAAGAGTGGGAAGTTTTAAATATTAAAATAAGAGACAAATATTAGAGAGATCTATTATTAAGAAAAATATTTCATAATTATTAATTATTCCTAAAATATTCTTGATATTATAGATTTTCATAATTGTCAAACAAAAAAACTTTATATTTGCAGAGATGACAAGATAATTATCTCTCTTATTATTTTCTTAGACATTGTATTTCATTTGTGGTGACTATCTCTTCTAACTCACATCCTAACAATCAATTAATAAGTCATATATAAATTATATTAGTATTAGTATGAAATTCGTACCTCATGCTTATTTATTTATATATATTTATATATATATATAATAGATAAGTATGATAATTTTATATAAAAATAATATGAGAGTGTTTTATCTTAAAATAAATGAAATTTCGTATATTTAAAGATTGTTCAATATAAGTTATGTCTTCCTTAAAAAATAAATTGTGTTACTATGTTTTAGGAATAATAATAATAATAATAATAATAATAATAGCGATAATAATAATCATAATAATAAGAAAAAGAAAATATGTAAGAATTATTTTTAACATTATAACTAAATATCAGCAGTGGTATATTTATTTTAGAAGGTACTTTAATTCATTTAGAAGTATATTTTATATTCATAATTGATTTTGTGCGACGCACGGGTTATCTCATTAGTTTACATTCTTTTATTTTTGAATTTGTATATTAGTCTTCATGAATCTTTTAAAATTGTTGATTTTGGCAATTGTAGTCTTCATGAATCATTTGAATTTGCACGATATTTAACCATACATTTAGAATGAGTCATTCATGAATTCTTTGAATTTACATGATATTTGACAATAAATTTGGAAGATAGAATATATGATACGTAAAATTAAAATATAACCCTTTAATCTTTATAAAAATGGTAAAACTATATCACATAAATCATAGTCCGTAAAATCCTTGTTAATTAGGTATTTATGTCTTTAATTATTTGATAGATGAAACACATGTATTTTTGTTTGAGTAACTCAACTTTTTGTAATCTAGATGTTATGAAACACAAATTCGTTAAACTATTTTCTCACAACTTTTTTTTTTTTCTTCGTAACAAATAAGAGTTAAGTCTGTTTTCGAAATAAATGTCATCATTTCAAATTCAAATTTTATTTTCTAAAAGATGAAGAGAACGTATATAAATATGTTGTCTAATCTTCAATTCGAGTAACACATAAATTCAAGCATTCAGATAAATCTTTCTATACAACAAGGAACACCGTAAGAGCAACTATTCGAATGAATTTTTAGTAAGTTTGCTCTATTGCTTCTCGTGAAATAAAAATATGTTTTTCTATACGTTATTTAATTTAATTAGTAAAAAATAAATAAAATGACTTGTTCTTATGCTCATGTAACTTACATTCTTACAATTTAAAATAAAAATTGAAATAGATTTATAAATTAACTAATTAATAGATAATAATAATTAAATATTAATTATTATTAATAAAAACTTAATATAAGAAAAAAAAATTAATGATTGACAAATAGCTTGCTATAAAACGAAGTTTACCTTACCTTACCTTACCTAGTTACATGTAATAACGCGTCCCTTTATATAAATTTTAGAGTTATCGATCAAAAACATCAATTATTTATTTCTTAATTATTTAACTAAGTCCTCTTAACAAAAAATAGCATCGTCCTGTCATATCCACGCAAAAATCAGGATTCAAACACGCAAAAATCAGGATTCAAACCCACTACTTATGTGAATTCCAAATAACTGGTCTTATCGATTAATTTTTATAATAATTATGTCATTTAGTAAAATGATATTTTTTGGATATAATATTATAGAAAACAAATAATAAATAACAACTAATTATTACTACTGTATTAGAAAAATGATATTTAATAAAGTATTGACTATTGAAAAAATAATATTTAAAGAATGAAATAAAGTGACTAAGTCAATAAAAATACCACTTGTAATACCTTAACTTAATTTTAGTTAACGTTTTAGTCTTTTATCTTTTTTTTTTCTCGATTTGGTCATTTATTTTAATTTTAAGTGACAATTTGATCTTTTATGTTTTAAAACGTCAACAATGTTATCCTTTTTAAAAAAAAAATTAAAAATTCATCAAAATTTTCAAACAAAATCCATAAAATTAATTATATTTTGTAATATAAAATAAATTTAATCAAATTTATAACTCAAATCTTCAAATAAACTCATATTTGTCATTCTTTATTTAATGTTGTTGAAGATGAAAATATGAGTTTATTTAAATATTTAAGTTATGAGTTCGATGAAATTACATTATATTGAGGATGATAATTAGTTTTATGAGTTTTAGTTGAAGTTTTTTATGAACTTATTGAATTTTTGCAAAAAAAATAAGAATAATATTGTTGACATTTTAAAACATAAAATATTAAATTATCACTTAAAATTAAAATAAATGACCAAATCAGAAGAAAAAAAGATAAATAATTAAAACGTTAACTGAAATTAAGTTAAGAGACCACAGGTTGTATTTAACCTAAATTTACTTGAAGAATAAGGAAACATGAAATATCTTATTCCTTTTGGATGTTTTTGACCGGTAAACTGATTTTAGATATAAATAAATGCTTTTAGAACATACCAATGGTAAGAAAACAAGGAGCTGAATTTTACAAGACCATGATATATATACTAATATAATCCAAAAGACTAAGCAAAATAAAATGTAAACTAGGGAAATTGCAGGAATTTTTTTTTTTACAATAAAATGATTTTTAAATAGTCTTATAAATACAATTCAAATAATAAAATACCGTGTTGATATTTAGCTAGTATGTTGTAGTGTGGGATTCAAATTCATAATACTCTACATGGATACATCTGGTATATGTAAGTTTTTGGTAACCAAGTACATTAGGAAAAAAAACTATTGTTAAATAGGGAAATATAATTGATTAAAGAAATTTGTCATGAAGTAAATTTGGAAACAAAATTAGCTTAATAGACAAAATCAAAAGTAAATTTGATTTCACCTAAGTTATAAAAAGTTATTTCTTGAATCTCTTATTACAATAAGTCAAATTCGAAGAACACTTAAGAACAATAGCACTTAACCAAAAAATATGCCTTATTCAGCCATAATATTACATTAATGTATAAAACATGTTGGGAGAAACTTCCAAAATATTCTACCATGTGTCTTCAAAACCATAATTTTTTGCAAGCTGCTTCCATCTAGCACTCAACTTTGTCCTATATATCATTGCCTCATCGATCACCGAACATTCTGATATTTTGTAATTGAAAGGTTGTTGGCATAATTTTGGAAATATTCAAAAAGAAATTAAGTTAGTTCAAATAATCTTCAAAATAGGTTTAATCACCAATTGTCAAATAAACAACAAAAACAAATATGAATCATGACCAATAAAGCAGTAAATTAATTTGAAAACATTCATTAGTTAAAGATGTTGAGTGAAAGCAGCTTAATGAGAAGATCATTGGATGTAGAGCTTTGTGTGAGTGGTTGCCAACTATTTTACACCAATAATCAATTCAAATTTAAATTGGAAATCAAAAGATTTATTTGATTCCCGTACTTAATTTTATCATTGATTCCCACGGGTACTATGCGTGTTTCCAAAGTTTACCAACACACTTAATATTTGCAACTTTATTTTTTTTTAATAAAATAAATTGAAATGGATTTATTATAGATTAATAGATAAATAAAAACACTAGGAGATTAATTACTATTAATAGAAATTGATCACAAAAGACAAACGTATCATAAAATGAAACTTATAATACATAAATTTATTATTTATCAACTGCACATGCATGAGCATGAATATACGTAACAACATTTATATTACTAGAAGATTGAAATGGAAAGACGCTGGTTTTCAAATAAAAAATTTCTAATATAAATAAATAGCTAGTGTACATAAATAAATTAACTAAATGTTAATTAAGACATTAATTAATACCTCATATCCAATATGAAGTTTTCAGACTTTGTCTTTAGTTTTAAATTATATGGGTTTATGTTTTGATTGTGATTTCATCATTTAAATTTAATATATTTTTTGTTATTTTTTAGCATGTGTTTGATTTTTTATTTTATTATGATATTTATTTGATTTAAATTCACATATTATTAATTTCGATCTGTTGTACATTTAATAAATAATTTTAACGATATCAACATTACAAATTCAAAGATATAAAGATTTTTTACCTTTTAATTTTGACATGTTGATAGTTATATTTTTTTATTATTAACTAAGATGATGTGAATTTGTTTATAGATTGTTTATAGATTTATATTTTTATTTTGTTTTTTATTTTAACAATTTTAAATTTGTTCTTGATCGATGAAAAAAAACTCATACCTAATATGCAACAATTATTATATAAAAATAACTTTTAATAGATTTTTTCAATACATTCTTCTATAATAGATTGAATTTACAATGTCTCTCACTAAATCGTTATGAGAATCAAACTTAGAAATTAGTATTACAATGTCTCTTCTATAATAGATTGAATTTACATTATCTTCCCTTAATTAGTATTTTAATTACTATTGTTAATTAGAAATCAAACTTACAATCTCGTTATTACTCCAGTTCTTAACTCTTCTACTGTCAATATTATCTCAACTTTTAAAAAATATGTTTTGAAAAATATATTGATATCACTCATTGCGTATTGTGTGCCAATTATTTGGAAACGTTTCTTATAGTTGAACTATTATGCTATCGTTAATTATCCGGTGTTTGTGTCTTGTCTTTAAAATAAAATAAAAAACTAGTGTTAGTCTCTTGTAAAAGAAAACACTAGTGTTAATCTTGTACATACTACATACCTATGTTTTTTTTTAAAGAAAATATTTTTGAAATGTATTCATAATAACTATAAATATATATATTTTTATAAATTTAAATTCGCATACATTTTAAATTGTGACCAATAAATAGAAAATTGAAATAATATAAAAAAAATAAGTAGAGAGATTAAAAGAATAATTTAGACAAAAAAATTTCCATCAAGCCTGTATTGTGGACTTATGGTTACAAATTATAATTCCATGAATTTCCCAACCCAATGACCTGAATGATTTATGAAAAAATCCAATAAATTCACCCAACCTAACAACATCAGCATAAAGCCATAAACATAGCAGCTGCTTCCCATTACTCAAATTAAAGGTACAAATTATTTTAAGATTCATAAAACCATTCACTCGTTTTTTTCCCAACGCGCGTGCACAAAATCGTATTCTCACGCGCCACAACTAGATGTGAACGTGCCAACACTAAGGGACCTTTGATACATATTATTTTAATATTCAATAAGTTTATTTTTAGTGATTTTTAAGAAAGCAATATACTTGAGTAAAAAAAAAGGAAATTGTGATGAATTTTTTTATCATAATAAATATTATCTGCTTAAAAAAAATTAAAATAATATTTATGAGAACGGCTAAAAGGAACTTTTTATTTAAAATAATTTTCAAATTTAATTTTGGTTCTTATTTTTTATCATTGGTAATAAATGGATACAAATTCATAAAAATAGTTTTGTAAAAATTTAATTTTAATATATTATCATTGTAAAAAGTTTTATATTTTTAGTGTGCATATATAAATCAAATTTTGACCATATTTTTTATAGATTTTTTTTTATAATTCTGTAAACATACTCTACAAAAAATATATTCAAAAATATATATTGACATTTCAATAAAACAATTTTTTTGACATGAATTAAAACAAAAAATTGAAATTTTATAGACTAGAGACTTATTTACTTCTATTTTTTTAATACTTTTCTGGTTATGTAAATTAAAATCATTTTTTTAATTAAAGAGGACAAAAATATATTTTTGCACCTTTAAATTTAGTTCAATTCTCTCTTAAATTCTTTTTAAAAATTTTATCCGATTTCATCTTTAAGTTAAATTTTGTTTGTACAAGTTAATCATTTATTTCGCTTTCAACAATAATTACAGTAATTAAAAACATATGAACATTAGAAAATTTACCAAATCATATAATAGTTTGTATCTTATACTAATCATTCCAAAAAAAATTAATCAAACTTTATAAATGATTTACAATTCTTGATTTATTGTGTTAAAATCTCCAATAATAAATCTCTATATTATCGAATGTCAATTTTTTTTATATCGATAATAAATAATTTCGAAATAACGTTTACTATATTTAGATAAACTTTTATAAAAAATATTTTTTTAAATATTAAATTAAAATAACTTTTTTTAAATGTAAAACAAATTGCCCTTATATCAAAAATAGATAAAATGAAAATGAATTATCAATGTACTTAAATGCTATACTTGTTCTCCACATACTAATATCAATGTATATATTTATACATATTAAACAAAAAATAATATTTTTAAAAAAGTAATATTTAAAAAATATGAAACAAACATCCTTTAAACCCTAAAAAATAATTTTTAGTTTCAAATAATATTTTTTTCTAAAATAAATATGGAATGATCATTGAGTGATTGACTAATTGAACGGCTACTGAAGGAACGACTATCAAATATAAAATGGCTACCAAATATGGAATGACTACTAAGTGGTTGTCTAATTGATAGAATTTAAAATAGAAAGTAATATTATTAATATAATAATAAAAAATAACATTAATAAATAATAATATATATATATATATATATATATATATATATCGACATGTCAGGTCTAATAGCTTTTTTATAAGCATAAGTGTGACCTATTTAAATAAATAGACTTTAAAAATAGTTGAGCCTAACATTTTTATTAAATAGATCAGACCCACAGACCCTTGACAGACGGTATAGCCTATTCTCATACATAGTAGAAAGTTTTAAATATCAAAATAAGAGATAAATATTAAAGATGTCTAGAAAAAACATAATTCTTAATTATTGATTATTCCTAAAATATTTGAGATATTATAAACTTTCATAACTATAAAAAAAAAAAAAAAAACTTGGTTTATAGACATCTTATTTTATTTATCATGACTATCTCTTCTAACTCACATCTTATCAATTAGTTAACTCAATTAATAACTCATATAGCACGTGTGTATATATATATATATATATATATATATATATATATATATAAATATGACAATTTTGTATAAAAATAATACGAAAGTGTTTTATTTTAAAATAAATGAAATTTAATATTATAAAAGGTTGTTCAATATAAGTCATGTCATATTTTTCTTAGCGACAAATTGTGCTCCTATGTTTTATGCATAATAATAATAATAATAATAATAATAATAATAATAATAATAATAATAATAATAATAATAATAAAAATAATAATAATAATAATACTAATAATAATAATAAGAAGAAAATATGTAAGAATTATTTTTGACATTATGATTAATTATCGGTATTGATATATTTATTTTATAAGTTACTTTAATTCATCTACAAGTATATTTTATATTTACAATCAACGAATATTCCGTGCGGCGCATGAATTACCACACTAGTTTATGGAATTTTTTTATCTTTAAATTTGTATGTTAATTTTCATGAATCCTTTAAAATTGTTAATTTTGGCAACTATAGTATTCATGACTCCTTCATGAATTCTTTGAATTTGCATGATATTTAACAATAAATTTAGAATGAATGATTTCTAAAAACTTTAAATTTGCATGACATTTAACAATAAATCTACAATGTAAAATGTTAATACAGTAGTAAAATTTTTAAAAAATGATAAAGCCATATCCATATAAACATAGCCTATCAAATTCAAATTTGATAATTAGTTCTTACTCTATCGTCTCTCTTACAAAAATTTATACATATTTTCCAAAATTTATCAAAATTTTACTTTTTTTTTTACAAAAATTTATACCATTTTCAAACAAAACCCATAAAATTAATAATCTGCCATTTAAATAAACTCATATTTTCATCTCCAACACTATCAAATTAATCAAATAAAAAATAACATAAATTAATCAGTTAAAATGTTAGATTTATCATATGATGTATGAACATTGTATGTTTGTAAATTATGTCAAAATTAGGATTAAGAGGACTAAAGTCCAACAATCTCCCCTTTTTGCATAAGTGACAAGCATACAATTTTAAGAGCATTTCAAGACATAATATTAACAACAGATATATTTTCATAGCATCATATGTACCATTATCAGATCATAGTATTAGAGCATCAGATCAGAGCATAAGTACACATGCTATGAATAAGGTAAGTGTGAGCGACAAGAGTTGATTCTTTGTCAGGATCAGTTGAGAGCGACAGGATTCTTTATCAGGATGAGTTGAGAGATTTAACAGAGTTCCCACAACGATGTGTTTCAATTTTTTTTCCATATACACATAATTGTATCGTTGTGATTTGAAAGAAAAAAAAAATGATATGAATATTATAAATTACTGTATCACCTATAGCAATTAATGTATTAGCATGAGAATATGATACAATAACATAAAATTGTAAGTGAATAATACAATACTATAAATATTATACGTACTAATCATTCAAAAAACATTAATCAAATTTTAAATAATAATATTCAAAAAATATTGATCAAACTTTATAAATTATTTATATTTATTGATTTTCTTTATAATCATTTAAAAATTTGAAAAACTTCTTTCACTTACATTAGTAATTTGAAAATTAATATCATTAACTTCTTTCACTTGCAAAAGTAATTTGAAGATTCAACTCATTGCAATATTTTGATTAGATATTAACTTTTTATGACAATAATTCGATAAAATTATCAAAACTTTAAAAACTATATTTATAATTTTATATAATTTAAAAACTAATGGTACAAATTGAATATAACTTAAAACACTTAAAAATAAAAAAAAACTTAAATAATCTAAGTGGTAAATTTCAGTTTTAAGTTGATAGTAAACAATAATGATTGATTTCACTGTCTCACTAAATATTTACAACCGGCACAATTAAAAAACCACAACCACTCATTTAACAGTTTAAGATTAATCATAAATATAAACTCTAAATTGGATCTGCATAATCATTGAGCCCTAAATTTAACCCACCAAATATATTTTGACCTTAAAAATGATTATTTAAAAAAAAAAAGAACAAGAAAAGAAAGAAAGAAAAAGCGAAATAAACATTACGCGCTACAAAATCGCGTGAGTTTCAAACATAGTTAATAACCTTAAATAAATCCTACAGTACATTTTGATTACCATTTTCTTTTATCCATATCTGGGTCCAAATTGGTACATAGAAAGAGTAAAATCAGAGTCAAAGAAATGGCAAAATTGGCAGAAGAAGAACCGACATCATCTATTCAACAAGCATCGTCTTCATACATGTTACTGTTAAACATAATGAGCAAAAGAAGAACATGGGCATGTCTTTTTTTCCTTGTTTATGGCACCCTTTTAGCATCTTTATGGAATTTTCTCAAATCAATGCTTTCTTGGTACAATTCACAATCATCAACAGCCTCTGGTTGGCCTGCACTTTATGCATCTGTTCTTCTTGGTACTGTTTTTGGGATGCTTTCAATGGTTGCTGCTTTGGTTGTTATGATTCCTGCT
>NC_021165.2:20239215-20246689 GCF_000331145.2 Cicer arietinum
CCTGCTGTTATGGTCACGTGGATAACCATCGTTGTTTTGTTGGCTTTTTTTGGAAAGCCTAAGAGGACTTTGGTTGTTGAAGGAAGAAAAATTACTGCTGAAATTTTTTATTTTGTTATTAAGATTTTGCTTAAGGAAGGGAATGTTGTGGCTGCAATTTGTGCTGTTTTGGGCTATTTTGCTTTGGTTAGAATGAACACTGATGAATGATTTTGGATTTTGAAGATTTTGTTAGATGGGGTTTCAAAAATCATGCTTGTCGGTGTCATTTGGTAAAGTGTTAATTTTTTGTTTTTTGTTCCTTTTTTTGACGTAGAGTAGGAATTAAGTTACATAGTTGAATTTAATCAAACTTGAAAATGTTGTTTAGATGCTAATATGTTTCTTGATTATATGGTAAATCCAAGTGTTGTAGATTCACTAATTTCATGACTTACAAGCTTATTTGTTTTGCTGATATTCAAGATTTTCATATATTACCATGTATTTCTATAGATATATGCTTTAGAAGTTGTTTGCTGACTCATTTTGACAAATTGTTCCAAACTTGGAACATGAAAAAGTGGAGTGAAAAAATGCTAACTTAATGAGGTGTAGGAGAATGTCACATTTACTAATGGTAGATGAACTTATCCGTTAATTTGATATCAAACGGTTTGGTTTAAATAACACATTTATAAAATCAATTTTAAATAATCTCAATTGTTAATTGAGATTACATTACAAAGGTTTGTTTCCTTATTACTTTTTAAGTCAAATTAGGCAGCTGAATGAAGATGGTTGTTGAGATTCTGTTAAGAGTCTTTAATTTTCAACCAACTTATTTAGAAGACTAAGACTAGGAGGGGTTCCTAGTTCCTTAAGTTGCATACCTAGACAAACAATATGTCATATATGTCCTATAATAAGAAGTCAAATTATGGTTGAACCAATCTTAGAGAAGGAAAATTAATTATTGAACATCTGTCAAACTAGTTATGAGTTTTTGTTTTCATAAGTTATGACAAGAAACAACAACCTATCATCCTACTACTTGTGGCTATGATTTCATTTATGATATAGTACCAAATACTCAATGCTGATATCAGTATGTTATGACAGTACCTAAATTCTGAAGGCAAAAATTATTTCTGTGCATGGACCCTCCCTAAAACTGTTCTGGTTTATTAACCTATTGTTGTAACTTGTAAGATATCTTTTTTGGTCCTATGTGAAGTATTTTCTGTTCTTACTTCCTGACACTGGTTATGGTTATTTGCTTTGATTTTTGAATTATTTGAATTTTTAAGTTCATTTTAGTTAAAAGTGAGTTCAATGTGATATAATTTATGTTTTCATATATTCACGTGAAGGTGAGTTAGCAATAGAGCTGATTCCAAAAGCAAAATCAATTTTAAATCTAATCACGTCATCTAAACATGTAAAAATCATTTTTTATATATCTAGAATCACTTTTGATTAAATTACTGCAAAACTAAAATCACACTCATGGGCAATGAAGTTGATTCTAAAGATTTTTCCACCACATTATTTTCTTCTCTTAGTGGAAAACATTATGGACCAAAAAAAGAAATAAAATATGCCAATAGTTTTCTTCCTTGCTCTAATATTCCCTCAAATACTACTACTTGAAAATGAGTCCAAATCTTCCTTGGAGAAAAGGGTGAACTTGTTTACTTAGGTAAATAATATGATTGAGAATGCATAGTTTGGAATTTGGTGTTTTCTTGCACATGCCCTACCGACCAGACTTTGATGTAGATGATTATCTTTTCTCATGCCTTCTACTGTAAGCAATCCAAACTTTGCTCCAATTGAACCAAAATTATCCCTTTTTTCTGTTTCATATTGGCCAAAATATTGGCAATCTTATTATAGTGTATCTTTCTATAATTATGTTAGTTGTAGATTGTATATGAATTCATATTAAAATATCATTGACATAACAATAAGTATTATTCAAAAGTAAATCTGAAAATGGGATAAAAGTCTTTGCATAGTAAATCATATAAAATTAAGCACAATTATATTATTTTATTAAACACTTAAATATGGAGAAACTTTGAGGTGTTAATTGTTTGTTTAGTGGGCAGTGACATCAAACATGTATTGCAGCTTTACCAACTCTGCCCTTTATTCTCTTACAAATTTTAATTTTTGGGCTCCATTCATAATAAACTACTTTGAAAAAAAAAACAATACAATTGGTCGTTTAATAAAATTTGGACTTTTGATTTTTTGGGGTCCTTAGTTTTCTTAATAGTGTTATTCAGTTTATGAATTTTCTATGGTCCTAATTATAGAACTAGGATTTTTTCTGAAGTTGTTTCAGAAATTGCCCTAAAGTTAGACTCTTGTTGATAATAAGGAGATTACAATCTTATACATAAAAAATAATCATATTAATTTTGATTTGTAACGATTAGATAGTCACTATGATGTAATTTATTAGATGTATATTTTAGATTGATTAATTGTTTAAATTGATTAGTTATTTATCTTATCTAATTAATTATTTTACAATAAGTAATTATTTTATTTAATTGATTATATAAGTTTACATAACTTTTGATGTAAATAATTCATTCACTCATCAATTTATTTAATTTACTTTTTTTCTACTTTTACGTTATTAATTTCTTAAATGAAGAATTGAAATATAATTAATATGTTATTTTGATAAATTGAAGATGTGATTTATTTTTTGAATGATTAAGACTTTTTGTAACATATATAGATAAAAAGAAGTTTGATTCAATATTATTGATATTTTTAAAGTTAAATTAAGTTTGACCATAAACCAGTTCGATATTCACTATTAATTTGCTCCTATTTTCCGTTGAAATTGGTGTAGTCAATTGTTGGAGTTGATTTAAAGTCTCTGGATCTGTGAGGCTCATAAAGTAATTATGGGATTAAACTTTTAGATACACCACCTATTGGGTGCTCTCTTTTCTTTTAATGCATGATATAATATGAGTTAAATTCTCATAATATTAGGGCTAGCAGTAGCATCTCCTTTAAATTAAAGAAAATAAAAAGGAACCATGGGCTGATAAAGTAAGTAAATAATGAAACACAGGTAACATGTTTTTTTTTTGTTGAAAAAAAATCACCAAAGTCAAAATAATTTATTTAATGTTATAATTTTGAAATTATAATTTTATTATTAAATAATTTATACTAACTTATATGGTGAATAGATAAATGAATAAAAAATATAGGAGGAATACTAGAAAATTAATATATCTTAAAATTTATGATTTTTTTTAATAATTGAAATCTATAAAATTATTAAAAAAAAATTGTGTAAGATAATTTTAATGCTAACATGCGTCTCTATGATTTTCTTCAAGATGACCTCAATTTTAATGTTAATATGTGTCTTTTTAATTTGTTTATTATAAATATAAAAGAGTGAAACGTTTGGAAGATCTATCAAATTTTTAATTATTTGATTGTTGATGAAGTGTCCATGCTTCATCTTTTTTCTTTGGTCTTTGAAAACCATATTGTTTGGGGATCACAAAAGAATGTCAATCTAAATGTTTTCTTTGGAGGGTTGTCCCAATGTACTCCCAACCTTCATTAACCTACAACTTAACGGAGTTGCATGTCTTCATCATTGTGTTTGGTTTTTGAATTAATTAAAAACAACTTGGCATACTTTTTTTGAAGTGTCTTCATAGTGTGGTAGTGAAGCAAGAGGTTGGAATATGTGAGAGACGATCCAAAGTGTGAGACTGAGAGCGGCTGATTTTTCCTATGCAACATCTAGTGAACAATGTGAGACATACTTTAGTCATGTTGTGGTCTATCTAGTATGGGTGCAAATGAAAAAATTGGGATGATGTTCAAGAAAACTTATATGCCATTATAGTTTATGGTACCACTACTCTAGAATAATGGAATAAAGCTCGGGGAGATAGTGATGGAAGTAATTCTAACACTTTGGCTTCTAGTAGGAATCGATGGACTAAATTGCCTTCTAATTTTCTTAAATGTAATATTTTGATGCATCATTCCCATAAATTTAGAATTGGGTTATGTTTAAGAGACAAAAGTGGAGTTTCATAGCTGCAAAAACTACTTGTTCATCACCTTGAGTATGTGTTCATAAAGGGGAAACTTTTGATCTATATGAAGCTTGATTCTGGGTGATGGAACTAAATGTCAATAAGATTATTTGAGTTAGATGCCAAATTGTTGTACACATTTTTTTTTATTTGTTGCAACAATCAACATTAGTAAATGATATTGTTAATATTGTTAGTATTTTGCTGAAAGTGGAGATCGAACTTACGACCTTCTTATCACTCCAGACTGCAACTCCCTCACTTCATCTCAACTTTCATTCCTCGGGAGTTATTCTTTCCGAATGTGGAACAATTTTAGAGTATTGTAGTTTTTTTTTTCCACCATAATAAGTCACACAAATGTGAGGTGTTAGATTCGAACTCAAGACAAAAACATCTAATATAACAATATCGACATTTGTCAATTAAACTAAAATTTAAGGACAAATATTGTAATGTTTTATTTCATCTTTATTTTTAAAACTCTCATGTTATGTTCTCTAAAAAGAAAACGAGTGTGGTCGTTCATACCTTAATAAGGGTAATCACACTACTATCAAATATATGACACACAACTATTAAATCTCAAACACAATATCTAATATAGTAATTTTAAAATTTTATCTGCTGAACTAAAACTTCATAACATACTTTATCTTATTCTACTAAATATAAAAGAGAATAAATAATAAAATAAAATAGAAAATTATTATATACAACATCGTATAAGTTAAAAAAATTCGTAAAAGGTAAGACTTTTTTAGGCTACGTGTAATATTTAATACATTAATAGTTTAGAAAAATTATATTTTCATACTAATATTTTGGACTCAATTTCTATATCTAAACGAAAAATAAAAATAAAATCAAAGAAAAGTCAAAGATAACACAACGAATTTTGAGATAGAAAAAAAAAATTATGGTGCGTAATTTATCACACGTAGTTGATACGCAATATATGCACTGGATTCATTTTTTTAAGAAATAAATTTGATTCATATTATACAAAAAAAAAAAAAGCAAGGAATAAAGAAAAACAAAAATAAAAAGGTATTACTGTATATAAAATCCCACACAAATCCTCTGAATCATGCATCTATTGTCCCTTTGTGGAAACTATAGTTTTTATATGATAATAATCAAAATCAAATTGCATCACCCTACTATTTATGGTATTATTACTATAAAAAATAAAATAAAATATAAGGAAAGTGGTGGTTGTCCAATTTTGTTTTGCATGAATACCTTCCATGTGAAAGAAGATGCTAATATATGCAAATAAGCAACCTCGGTCTTTTTTTATTGACTCACTAAGCTTGGTCTAAATAACAGAACATCACTTTATGCAGAATCTAATACACTATTTGATTTAAACTAGTAGGTAAATTTTGAAATTTTTTACTCGTAATTTACACTTAAATTTATAAGAAAATGGGATATACTCTCCTTTACAATCACATTCAATATAATTATGTATTCCATACATCACACCGATATATCTTATTTTTATAATATAACGTGATAAAATTGATAATTCACATTAAATATTAATGTAAAATTATTTTATATTAATATATTGTATATTTATTTATTCATAAATTTAATATTCAATTTTTCTTATGTAATGTATTTAAACATATATTACTTTATATTTAATTCATATTTAACTTAAAAATTAATTTTTATACACTAAAAATAAGAAATGACAATGAATCTATTTCTTTAAGATTTAAAAAAAATGATTTTAAATTTATATTTTTAAAAATAATTTTTATGAGAGCTTATTCAAAAATAATAGAATTTGTTTAAACTATTTGTTAACGATTAAAAATACTAATTTTGACATTTAATAATTTAGATATTCTTATAAAAAAAATTGAACATGATAATAATAATTATTTTTTTAAAAAAAATATCTTTTAAAAATAATTTTTATGAAGAGTTTTTTAAAATAATTTTTTATACAAAAAAAGTTGTAGAAAAAAGATAAAATACTTAAAATAATATTTTAAAATAAAATATTTAATCCAGTTTTTTATTTGAAATATAATTTTAAAATATTAAAAAAAAATTAAAAACATTAAACAAACACTTTTGTCTACTAGTTTTTATTTAGTTTTTAAAATTTGCAGAACATGGTAAAACACTGATTCATACACAGCAAGGTGGTCCACAGTTCTTGAAATTAAAAGACAAGATTCCTTAAACTATTACAATTTAGAACTGAAAAAAGGTTAACACTTCCCAGTTCCCACCCAGATCTAAATCCAACTAACAATACTAATAATATTCTGATACAAATATTTCACCACAATTTTCTTCACTTATTTCACTCTTCAACCTAAGAAACATAAGCTTAAACATTCACCATTCTCTTCAACTCATTCTATAAACACCCTTGTTACAACTCTATCAAAGTTGCACTCTTTAATCACTTCTCAAGGTTAATCTCTTTCAGTTCCATTCACAATCTTCTCCAAGACTAAAAAGTTAGAGATCTATACATTCTGATCATTTGGGTATATCTGAGGAACAATCACATTCACATCAGTGTCTGAAGCAACTAACACAGTGAGTGACCCTTTGAATAAAGAGCCTAAAGGGTATCTAAGGATCTCTGAAATCTGTTGAATTTCAGTGGTTTTTGTAACAAAAAGTGTAAAAGGGTTATTTACTATTCAGCAACATGGGGGCTGGAAATGGTTTATTTTATCCATTATTTGCTTTTGCAACGGTGGTGTTTTTCATTTATACGTCATTTGGGGATGTAAGGTTTGGTTTTGAGGAAGAAATTGAATTGGGTTTTGTGGAGAGAAAAGGGTCTCAATTTGTGTTGGATGGAAAAGCTTTTTATATTAATGGGTGGAATTCTTATTGGTTAATGGTTCAATCAGTGGATGCTTATACAAGGCCTAGGGTACGTGAAATGTTCAAAGCTGGGGCTAAAATGGGTCTCACTGTTTGTAGAACTTGGGCATTTAATGATGGTGACTATAATGCCCTTCAAACTTCCCCTGGTGTATTCAATGAAGAAGCTTTCAAGGTAGTATTTTACCTTGTGATTTTTATGTTTTGTTGTTGAATTTCATCTTTTATTTTTGTTTTGTTGCTATTTTTTTGTTTGGTTTTTTTTTTTGTTTGATTCTAATACTGATATAGTTATGAGTTTGATAACTGTCTAGTAGTGTGATGTTGGTTATTTTATTTTGGTTTTCTTTTCCTTTGATTTTCTTAATTCATTTTGTTTTACATTTTGTTATTTTTCCCTGAAATTGTGTTTGTATGATGTAAAATTGGTGACTTTGTTAACTTTGTTATGTACAATTGGTGATGACTTTGTACTTGTAATTGCTGAGATTCATTGGGAGAAAGGACCCTACTTTGCAAAATTTGTAGGG
>NC_021165.2:20247399-20297502 GCF_000331145.2 Cicer arietinum
CTTTTGAAGTGGTGATAGTTGTATAATATGACAATGCTTGTCCTGTAGAGCTGAAATTTGGGGACATGTTTTCCGTTGTTCTTGGAAATTGTATACTGTATCATATGCATTAGGATACACTATACAGACAAAAATTGAGAAGAGTCTCTCTCTCTCTCTCTGCTTGATCTCAATCTCAGTAGTATGAAGTTGAAGATTGTCTTTTTGTTGTTTGTTTGTTTGTGTTTTCTCATTCCCTTTATCCTTATCGTTAATCAATATACCATGTCGATTTCCTCCTGAAATGCTGTTTGGGCTTCTTATGGAAATCAGTTTTATGATTAACTGAAGTATGCAGGACTTGTTATTTCTCTTTCTTCTTATCCCTATCCTTAATCAATTTATCATTTGAACTTCTCTTGAAATGGCATATGCGCTTGTTTCTGAAATCGATTTATAATTGACATGTCAAATTTTGAATGTTTTTTGTGCTTAAATAAATTTAGAAAACTTTGAATACATACCTTTGAAATTTATGATGATTGCCTTTTTTCTGTATCTGTCCTTGAAGTCATGCCTGATAGAAATGAAAAATGTTTTTTGTCGCATATCGGTAACTCTTTTGGTCCACGGAGTAAGTCAGTTGTTTTCTGTTTGGAATTATTGTATGATGACAGGCCTTGGACTATGTCATAGCCGAAGCAAGGAGACATCGAATTAGGCTGCTTCTCAGCTTAGTAAATAACTTGCGTGCATATGGTGGGAAGGATCAGTATGTCAAATGGGCATGGCAAGAAGGGGTAGGGTTAAGCTCATCTAATGATTCTTTCTTCTATGATCCATCAATTCGAAGTTATTTCAAAAGTTATGTCAAGGTATGATATGTCTCCTTATTTTGAGTCTTGAAGCAATGTCGATGTTGATACTTTCTGGACGCGTATCTCTTTAACGAATTGTTTCTTCTTAACTTGTTTACAGACTATTCTGACAAGGAAGAATACTATCACTGGAATTGAATATAGGCATGACCCTATCATTTTTGGTTGGGAATTGATTAACGAACCTCGGTGTGTAACCGATCCTTCTGGTGACACTCTCCAAGTAAGTCATGTACTTGTGCTTTTACCCTTTCAAATCTTTATAGAAAGATAAAAAGCGTGCTACCATTATTAATGACTAATAGGAAGTTGAAATGAATACCTAACCAATGCAAATATCACATTCTTTCACGAATTCTATGTTTAATAAATTACTATTATGCATTGGATGATCTATGGGCTTTTCTAACTATTTTCTCCACACTACGGTAACTTGCCGATGTTGCCGCTTGTTATGTAGACATTTTTGAGTATACAATTTACTTAATTTTCATAGAACTGCAGGATTGGATAGAGGAGATGTCAACTTTTGTCAAATCGATCGACAAGAAACATTTGGTGACTGTTGGGCTTGAAGGTTTTTACGGTCCTAATGACCCGAAAAGGTTGACTGCCAATCCACCAGAGGAGTGGGCATCCAAACTTGGATCTGATTTCATTAGGAACTCACAAACCTCAAATATTGACTTCACCTCTGTCCATATTTACGCTGACCATTGGTAAGCAAGCATTGTTTGAATTCTATATATGTAGTTTTTTTTTTCTTTCTTAAGATGGTATTAGAGTCTATCAAAGATCCGTTGGGCCACTCGCTATCGGATCACTCGGGTCACACACCAAATGTCCAGTTTTGGGCGTTGGAGGTCTTGAGAGTCCCACATTGGGGATGAGATATGGCCTGAAAATATGTTTATAAGCAAACATTCATCACCTTACAAGCCGGTTGTGGTGGGTTGAGTCAGACCTAACCTAAATTTTAAGAGTACACATTCTAAAAACTCTTATGATGATTTCAGATAGCTTTTGATTTTGTAATTCGACCTTTATGTACTAATCTTTTGTTAAAATAAAATTGTGTAGGTTTCATAAGCAAGTTTTTGAAGACTATATGAAATTTGTCTCCAAGTGGATGCATTCTCACATTGAAGATGGAGATAATGTATTGAACAAACCTGTATTGTTCTCTGAATATGGATTATCAGACACAGTCAAGAACTTTTCATTGTCTAACCGAGAAACGATGTACAAAACAATTTTAGACATATCCTTCAATTCTGCTAAGAAAAACCGGTCTGGAGCAGGCGCTTTGGTTTGGCAGTTCTTAGTTGGCGGAATGTCCGAGTTAATCGATGATTTCGGGATGGTTCCATGGGAAAGGTCATCAACCTATTCGCTATTTATTAAACATTCATGCAGATTAACCAAGGTCAACAAGGGATTGACTCAACAGAACCCAAGTTTCAAACAATTGTGCTAGTGAAATTATGGAAATCACAATTATAAAGGAAATGGGTTTTTGTGTGGCTAAAGAATGCTAATGAGTGCATGGCTTGTTTTGTACAATATCCTGTTTTTTTTTCTTCATAATTATTGTTGCTGTTGGGGTGCATAGTGGGGTATATATGTTTTGCATTAGATTAGATAATCTATTTTAAAGTTTGTAATCAAGATATACAAAATCTTCAAGTAGAAGAAAAAGTTTTTGAATTTATACAAGTAATATCCTTTAATCCAATCGGCACCCTCTGGCAGTTTGGCTTTACACTAAGAATTATCAAAATCGCCAATCATTAAATTTGTTGTCTGTTGGAGATCTCACATTGGTCGTTGAGTTTGGTTCATCAAACTTCAACCCAATCTCAAACTAAGATATTTTCAGAGTTTATTATTAATATTTTTATTTGAGTTATTTAATGTAGAGATTGGAGAGTCGTGTATTTTATGGGTTCATGTTTGGTTCCGTGTGAATATTTCTTAAATTCAATGAATAAGTGTTAAATGTTTTCTATTAATTCACTTGATTCTTAATTAGGATAATGTTACATAACGTGTTATAAGGAGCATTTTGGACTAGGAAGACTCCTTTGTGTCTTGCAGCTGTTTGCAAGACTCTAACTCAGTCGTCAAGATAACAAACTTTGTTGTGCTTCTTTCTTTTGAATAAAAGTCAAATTTAGGCAGAAAGTGTAATAGACGTGTATTGTCCATATAAGACATATGCACCAAGTTTCAATCAATCGACCTTATTACTTGATTGGAGTTCTATTACATCGTAGAAAATCGTTTTAGAATTACAACTTCTAATAGTTCAGAAATGCATCAAGTAAAAGAGAAATAAGAGAAAATTATTTTTCATAAGAGTTTGACATTCTTTATATAGTGATAAAAGTAAATCCACATAAGTTAAATATTTAATATGAGATTTTAATATTTATAGAATTGAAAACTATTCAATATACGAGAGCTTTTAAATGTGAGACTTCAACGAATTTTAAATTTACATACTAATTTACTCTCTATATTTCAACGAAAAACAAAAAATGTACGAGATTAAACATTCATATTAATTGGCTATAACGATGGTTTGTAATCTATCCATAAGGTTTACATGTAATCAACAATCTAGTATCTACTTATGTCATGTGATAATAGTTTTCTTCAACGTATATAAGTTATGTGAAAAAAGTTTTTTTTTAAGTCAAAAAATTTATTAAAAAAAATAGATAATGAAAAAAAAAAACCGTTTAACATTTTCATATATAACAAAAAATAAATAATATATGTATTGTGTCAATTTTATATGAAGGTATTTTTAAATTGTCCATTCACTAATATGTTAAATAATAATAATAATAATAATAATAATAATAATAATAAATATTGTGTCTAATAAATGTAAAGAAACTTAAACAAGTCATATTTTGTTCATACAACTTATATTTAAAAAACAACAATGAAAGTTTACATTTGAGGCATTAACTTATTCGAGTGGGAAAAAAACTAAAATACACCTTTAATTTTTTATGTTTATCTTAATTTTTGTTTAGATCATTAATTTTTTGTTTTTGACTCTAATAATAATAATAATAATAATAATAATAATAATAATAATAATAATAATAATAATAATAATAATAATAATAATAATAATAATAATAATAATAATAAATATTGTGTCTAATAAATGTAAAGAAACTTAAACAAGTCATATTTTGTTCATACAACTTATATTTAAAAAACAACAATGAAAGTTTACATTTGAGGCATTAACTTATTCGAGTGGGAAAAAAACTAAAATACACCTTTAATTTTTTATGTTTATCTTAATTTTTGTTTAGATCATTAATTTTTTGTTTTTGACTCGGTCTTTAAATTATATTTGATTTACATCATTAGCTTTTAAGATATATTGAATTACACTTGCGGTTCTTTTAATTTAAATTTTTTTTACGAATAACTGCTAAGAAATGTTAAAATTTAATTGAAACGTCGCAACTAATAGACTCTCCAAACTATTTCGCACGTAAAGGAAAAAACATTTATTATGTTCTTTTAGTACTTTATTTTTAAAATTATATGTGTCTTTAAATTATTATAGAGAAAATTAAGAAATATAAATAATTTATAAAATTTGATAAATGGTTTCTAAATAATTAATAAGAGATATTATTATATGTAAAATTTTAAATGACCAGATACTTTCCGTTGAAATAATTATTATCAAAATTAAAAGTGCAAACAAAATATAATTTAAAAAATTAAATTGAAATAAAATAAATTTAAAGGATTTAAACAAATTAACTTAAACTTTAAAGATATTTTTGCCTAAAAAAACGTATAAACTAACCTCCTGCATGACCAACATTAAATTGTGTATTAGTAAAAACAACACGACTCCTTCGGATTCATTTTAAGCCCGTCATACTTCAATTATTCAACTTGTGATAGTTTTTTTAATAACTTTTTAAAGTTAAAAATGTTTGGGGTCTTCGTACAACTTCAAATTTTTTTTTTAATCAATATAAATGTTTGTTTCAACTTTTAATCCCCACGTTATTTCCCGACAACATTTTGGATTATTAGAGTCAAAATAACTGATATTATGAATTGCTAACGAATTGATCAGATGGTTGATTAAATTAACAGATAAATATAAACTGATATAAAAAGCCATGCCCAATTTGCAACTATCATTTTGTTCTTTTAAAATATTTCAGTTCGTGTCAGCTAACCAAGTTCTCAAAAGAATAAGCAATACTGCCAGAAAAACTAGCAGACGAATCTATCATACTATTTCTTGTAAAAATTCTCAGACTATGGAAACATAATAACAAATCTGAATCATATTACTAACTCTATGGATCAATTTGCCGTATTGTGCCAGGGATGCGACACATATAAACAAAAGATCAGCTACCAGCTACCAAAATCATTTTTAAACAGGACAATTAACTAATTACAACGGCCATCAAAGGAAAACAGAAAATAATATTCTCCTCCTCCACCAAATAAAGACAAAATATACTCACGACAAGAACCAGAGGAAAATCAGGGAAAATAAAGCAAGTATTGGCCTCTCGTATTCTATAGCCTCTCCCTGCATATATTTCCAATGTCAATTCTGCAAACATAATACATGCCTATTAGCTAAAAAGGTAAATATTCAAAAAGATAGGGTAACTGCTAGTTAACCCAGTCGCTATAACAGTTCTGAGGATACAAAACACTAAAGGAGGGTAAACCAATATGGAGGCCATGAGGTTGGACTAAATACAAAATAGTTTAATACTTACAGATAGAAGGATTTGGATTTACAATAAACAGTTCCAACTTCAACATAGATAAACAAGGAACTATAAACCAAAACCATCAAGAAGGGTTTAGAGTAGTGATATGTAATTGGACATGATTTTGATCCATGTAACTAACCAAATTTAGTGGGAAAATGCTTTTTTTTTTTTAACTTTTGTTATTGTAGTAGTAGTGTACTTCCTCCGTTTCACAATGACTGTCACTTTAGCAAAAAAAAAAATTGTCTCAATGAATTTCATTCCCAATTTTCAATACAACCCTTCAATGATTATTATATACACAACTTCCAAAGCATTATTATACTTTGTATTGATAATAGTGACAAATCCACCAATAGTTAAGATGGACAGTTTAATAAAATGACTTATCTCTTTCTTATAATTATTGCATTTCTTAATGTGTAAAAACCTTAAACAACATTCATTGTGAGACAGAGGGTGTATATATATATATCAATTAGAAAGCTTACCACATTCAGATGTCTCAAGTCTAGCTCCATAAACCACGTGATGTAAAAGGCACTCCATTGACTCCAACCCTGCTGGAAAAACAACACAAGAAAATAAGATATCTTGTGATGCAATAAAATACACAAGGCACACACTTCTCCATACTCTTCATAAAAATAAAATTGGAAGCTTAAGACAGCAAAATGAATAATTAAATAAAGCCCTAAAATTTGAATTCAGAAGGCCTGAAAAACCTTAGAAAACATGTTAGGAATGGAAAAGGCTGAATAAGGCTAAAAACAGTGTACAGCTGGACAGAGCTTAGAAAACCACACAAAAATTGAGCAAAACAGAACTAAGAAGACAGCAATTTACGCAGGGACAGTGCTACACAGGACAAGCTAATCCAAGGCAAACAGAACAAGTTGGAGTTGAACAGGATCAGAGCCAACAAAAATGAAGTATGCAATAAGCAGTTCTGCTCGGACAAGAATTAATTGTTACAAACATTTGATGAGAAAATTTTGTTGCCTCCTTAATCACATATAGGCTTACATTTTTAAAACAAACAGTACCTTAATTGCAAGCCACAATCAAGAAGGTCACACAAGGTACGAAAAACCAAAGCAAAATGCAATTTTATTAGCTCAGCAGTAGCAATGTCTTGTTAAACTTGTCTTTCAATTAACGTTTACTTCATTGACAAATAAGAGCAATTATGCCAAAAAGGCTTATCTGAACATGAAAATAAACTAAAAACTAGGTAGAAATTACCTTGAGTCATTGTCAACTTTGGGATTTTTTCCCCGTAACAATCTGGGATATGCGGAGGCCCCTGCTGAATGCTTCATTGAAAAGAATTCTAGTTTGCATATTTTGAAACCCTGGCAACCATGATAGTAATGCAACAGGGGTCATAACAATGACTCCAAACAATATATCATACAGACGAGACACTGCAACAACACCATTCCAAATGATAGTAGACTGCAAAAATGGCCGGAATACTTGGGCAATCAATATCAGGCCCCATCCCGTGGGAAGGAATGCCAACAAGCTAGTAAGAATATCCACGAATTTGAATTCTGTAAATTCCAGCAAAGCAACTATCACGAGTATTGCAACAATTATGACAAGGAACTGGACAAGCCGGTAATAGATATGCTCTTTCGCCGAATATTTGTTCCGGGCATAGACAACCACCGCATAAATCCCAGATACGACAACAACGTAAATCCACGATAGCAAGTAAACAGCAATACTGCTATTTCCAGCAGAAATTCCAAGTTGGTAGACAATTCCATACTGGAAAAAGAAGAACCGAAGGTCTAAGATTATTTCCAAAAGCTTTCCCCAAAGGCCAGTTACCTTTAGATGATCCTGCTCTTCGTACCACCACCTTTCCCAGCTCTGTTCAGCTTTAGCAAACACGCTTCCACTGTACCAAATCCAGTTCATAAAGTCATCAAAATCATAGACAGTTTTTAACCAATCAAAGCCCGAGGGATTGAACATAAATGGTGCCACCACCCATGATGCAACTAAGAACCAACTAGTAATGGTCAGGGCAATATAAACAAATGTGTCAGTTGCTACAGGACTGTGTGTTGCATAAATTACAAGTATTAGCCCCAATTCAATTGCTTTCACAAAATGGCTACGGGAAAAGAGCCTGTAAATTTCGGCAAAACTCTTGTGTTCTACAACGAAACCACGACCGGTGGCTCGATATTTTGCTCCGCCATGCAGAATAGTCCGGCCAAAAAAATGACTGCGAGTGCCCATGGAGAAGGTGTAGAAAACTGATGAAAGCTGGAGCTGCATAGTCAAGAAATCCCAGATAGCTTGAAGGAACCCATGCTCAAGGGAATTCTCTACAATCATTGGAAGGGCAGTGAAAAGTCCAAGTTGGATGACAAACTGCTGATTTAAGATGGTACCAAGTGCTTTGTTGTTATCGCTGTTACTTTCCATTGCATTCTCAATACCACTAAGGGCAAGATATAGTCGCCCCCATAAAAAAGCATATACAGTCAGAACCACCATCATTGTATTGAAGAAGAACCCCACAGTAGTGTAGAAGAACGACAGCATCCTGAAAAAATCCAGCCTGTGACCCAACCTGTACACATCTCTACTTAGGATTTGCTCCCCATTTCCACTGGCAACCTTCGCTTCAAACATTGATACTTGATTCAATCCAACATCCCTTCCCTTTCCAACCTGAACATATTCATGGTGAGTGACATTACCTCCGCGAAGAGTACAATTGAACCCAGCAAAAATGTCCTCACTTATGTTGATCACTCTGGAAGCTTTACTGATACCACCTCGAGTTAAGAACCAAAACCTGTCAAACACGTCTGGATGACCGTAATGCATTCTAACTTTCAAAGGATTTGCCAAAACCCTCTGTCCTAAGGTGACAAAACTTGTTTCTTGAGCTGACATGAACCAAGCAAGAGAGGAAACAGAACCGGTAAAAATGTGTTCTCTAACTCCCAAAATAGTCGGCTTCCGGATGCCATAGTAATGCCTGTATTCTTCCAATAGATTTCGCATTTTAAGTGCCTCCTCAAAGTAGTTGTCTTGGTTCATATCAATAGTTTGCACAGCATCACCACGAGTGAAGATGATGGCGTGATTTTGATTTTCTGGCTTTCCTTCCCCAAGCTTCAAGGGACCTGGCAATTTTACTCTGTAAATTTCCACCTCCTTCTCCAACTGTTGATCATACTTAACAAGAACAGAGTAATACTCCTTCTCATCCCTTCCAGTAGTTTTCTCATCAACATAAGCAACACGAAGGGCCTCGTTGTTTTTCATTAGATACAAAATTTCTTCAGCATGAGGATCCTTCTTTTCCTTCTGAGTTCCATATATCTGGCAAGCAACCACATATGTGAATTTCATTAAAGCCGTTCCATACTCGTGGCCTTTGAATAACAAACTTACTGAACTGCTTGCTCTACTTAGATTCTTAGAGGAAGGTAAGCTTTCAGAGTTGAAGCTGCCTAAATTATCTTGCCTCATTGAAACAAGTTCGCGGGAGCCTTCTCGGATATCCATTTCTGACGCAGAATCCAGAAATGCCAACATCTTGAGGGCCCGATAGTAGTACATCATTCCTCTAACTGTCCGTGATAATGTCTGGCCTCTGTAGGAAGCCCACAGCCTCAAATCTCTAAGTTTATCAGTCCACATATCACTGTCTTTAATCATCCCCTCCCGGCGCATCCTCTCCACAAAATTCTTCCACTCATCATCATAAATAGTCTGCAAATAGTACAGGATTGAAACCCCATCTTCATTCTCAGTTCTGAGCTGTTCTTTGCTGTATATCACTTCTTCACTATAGTAAGGTGTTAGAACACTGAACGACATCATTTTCTCAACTTGGGGAGCATGGGGCATATTCATAAAAAGTGAGTTGCTGAAGAAAGCAATCCTCCGTCTAGCCTCGAGATTTATTGGGATGTTTTGCATTGAATCCCTGGAGGTAAGAATTGTGTGCAAGCGCCGAACCTGGCGATAGAAGTTCTCGTTGCTAGTGTCTGGCAACTGAACAGCATTCTCGAACAGAAGACCTGAAGCTGGATTACGTGGAGCCAAGCCATCATCCTCTAGCTGCTTAGGATCTCTTCGATCCTTGAAAAGGTCTCTGATAGCAATCTCATAAAGGGCCTGGAGGGTATTAACCACTTGATTAGGATCTTTGACAGGCTTGTTCAATAAATCAACGAGTTTTATCAACTTGCTGTGAAGCTGAGGCAGTGCAGTTGTTGTGAACGTTTTAGTGAATTTCTCGATCTCAAGAGAGTGATCAATTTCCTGAAACAGAACAGTCACAATAGAATGCTCTTCGCTATTGGCTTTGATAATCACAGAAAGCAAGTGCTTGACACTATCATATGCTTCAATGACAGCACAACGTCTGTACTCACTCTTGCATATCTTGTTATAGAGCCTCTTATCGGTATCATTAACTAGTTCTTTGGCCTGACTGAGTGCCAGCAGTAACTCGTTGCAGAGAAGAAAACATGGCCAGCGGATAACCCGGACATTCCAAGAGTTCTGTGGCAATTCCAGCAGCTCAACTTCTTTGTCAGAGATAATATCCTCTTCCCTAAAAGACAGAATTATCTCGTTCCAGATCAAAGCAAACTTGTTGGCCTCAACCTGGTTAGACTCAAGCTTCCTATAGGGCCGACCAAGCCCATACCTCAGCTTCAACCTGTGGATGGCATCCTTAAACTTGCTCTTCAATGTTCCTGTTGCATTCAACAGCTGCTCTTCTGGCATGAGATTAAACTGAATTGCACTAGCAAAAAACTGGAACCTCAACTTCAGTTGCTGCATATTTCGAATTTCACCCAGGTGTGCAAACAACCCCACAACCGCCCCAGCAAAAGATGAATATATCGAATACCAAATCTGTATATCCATGAGATAAATCAAAAGGACTGGAACCCACAATAACCCAGCAGCAAATCGATTACTGTCATGGAAAAACTGATGCCATTCATACTCAACATTCTTGAGGTCCAACACTGCCTTTGTTGGAGCAATCATGGGTTTGATCTGCAAAAAGTAACTGAAGCAAAATTTTGTGGCCAGCACCAAAACCCAGAAAAATGAATACTTAATGTTGTCTACAAGGCCTTCTCTCAAACCACGACCAACAAAGCTTCTGCTCTGAAACCACCACGATAACATGTAAAAGATCCTCCAATTTGTATTCTCCACAAAATTTCTAATCCAAGGAAGTATAAAAAGGGCTATAGCCAGAAGCTCTGGAATGATGAAAACAAACACAACCTCCAGAAAATTCACTACCCGATCATTAGCCTGCTTTGACCACTTTTTATCATGGTTTCTCTGGGTCCAAATCCTCCCGTAAAACACTCCAAACACAACAATCCACGCAGCAGCAACAATACATTTCAGCACCATCCTCACTCCAAGCATCTTTGTCTCCCTGGATACCAACCTGTACTGCATCCCCACATCAAGCAGAGACTGCAAAAACCTCATACCACTCCAAGTGAATAAAATGGTCAAAACCCTAACCTGCACAGTTCGATCCTCCAAAGCCTGCCAAGGATAAGTCTTTTCCTCCCAAGCTACAATTATAGCAGCCTGAAGAAACAACACCAACATAATCCAAAGCCTATCAAAGCTCCTAAACAGATTCCAAAACGACCTCTGCTCCACAAACCCAGTTTTACCAACATGCTTCCCCTTACCAACAGTAACAAAAAAGTTGCTACCAACATCAGGAGGCCATTTAAGCTTCTCAAAACATCTCCTACTCCAAAAATACTCATTGATATCATCATAATTCCTCCAAGCACTATGAGGAGCAGTTCCATTTCTACTATTATCAACCTCACACCTAATTGTTTCATAAATAGGTTTCACAACAAAGTTCAAAAACGCGTTCTCACCGGAAATCGAAGGCATCACTGGCTGCCCCGTGTTCTCGTCGATGTAATCCTCTAAGATTCTGTTCAACTCACCAGCCATGTTGTGGAAGATGTAGCAGATGCACTCCGGAACAAAACGCAGATTCGCAGCCTCTCCCCATATGAGGAGGTACAGTGACACGAAAAGAAGCTCTCGCCGGAGGTCGGGATCTCCGACGCGGCGGTTATCTGAGATCCAGATGTTTGACTTCTTGCCAAGGTAGGAGCACCACGAGCTGTAATTCTTGAGAAGCTTCTTGCGGAAACGGCGGAGTACGGTGGCGTCAAGAGTGTCGATGTTGTCCGGCGGTGGAGTGAGTCGCATCTGAGCATTGGCGAGGTGGAGGACCAGGTGCTCACGCTGGTTACGGACGTTATCCTTCTGGAATCCAAAGAAGATAGCCAGCCAGTCAAGCAAGTCCATGTGAGGCCGCCATTGGCCGAACGGAGGACGCCGGAGATTGCCGACGGCACGGAGTGCAGCGACGGCGGCACGTACCTCGGGGAAACGGAGAGATGGGTGGTCGGCTAGGAGGTTGTGGACGGGGATGATATTGTAGGGTTCTTCCTCGCGGGGAGGAGTAGCGGCCCGTGGCGGTGTATGACGGGGGCGGAGACTCATTGCATCGGAATCGGAACCTTAAAAAATACGGCTGTAGTGTTGAAGTTCAAAAAGTGGAAAAAGTGAGAGTAGTGGCCGTTACAGAGAGAATGTGGTAGATTGTGGCTAACGTGCGCACTGTCGAATAGCGCAGGGGAAGAAGAAAGACCGCGTTGGCCTGTTTAGACTTTTTGTTCATTTATTTTAATGTTTATTTTTTATTACATTAATGTGGAGGACCAGGTGCTCACGCTGGTTACGGACGTTATCCTTCTGGAATCCAAAGAAGATAGCCAGCCAGTCAAGCAAGTCCATGTGAGGCCGCCATTGGCCGAACGGAGGACGCCGGAGATTGCCGACGGCACGGAGTGCAGCGACGGCGGCACGTACCTCGGGGAAACGGAGAGATGGGTGGTCGGCTAGGAGGTTGTGGACGGGGATGATATTGTAGGGTTCTTCCTCGCGGGGAGGAGTAGCGGCCCGTGGCGGTGTATGACGGGGGCGGAGACTCATTGCATCGGAATCGGAACCTTAAAAAATACGGCTGTAGTGTTGAAGTTCAAAAAGTGGAAAAAGTGAGAGTAGTGGCCGTTACAGAGAGAATGTGGTAGATTGTGGCTAACGTGCGCACTGTCGAATAGCGCAGGGGAAGAAGAAAGACCGCGTTGGCCTGTTTAGACTTTTTGTTCATTTATTTTAATGTTTATTTTTTATTACATTAATTAAACCAGCCGAATGTGGTAAATTAAAATTAAAACTAAATCTCTTCGGGTTTGTTCAGTGCCACTTTCCTTTTACCTTGTCTAATTCTTCGTTTCTTTTTTCAAATCTCAATACACTCAATTCGTAATTTTTTATTATAGAGAGAATGTAGAGAATCAGAAGAGTCGTTGACTAAATTAATTATTCCCTCACCTCAACTTTTGTCTTTTTAAATTTAAACACTTATATTAAAAAATTATAAATTAATATTGATTTTATTTTTTATTGTTTATTTATTAAATAAAAATAATTATTTATAAAAATATAATCATTAATCACATTTTTATTTTCTAAAAAAAACTAAAATTTTAGAGAGAAAAATTATAAGACCAAATATCATGGAGTAATGAGAAGGAGTCTTTAATCAATTTAGCGTATGAATTACGTAGTCGTTGTATTAAAATTTGGCGCATCACTCTCGTCTTTCTGAGTGGTAATTTTTGCTTTTTTTTATTAATTTAGATATCAATACTTATTTAGATGTACTTGTTCGAGACTTTCAAGATATAAAAGTTATTTTAAAAATAATGAAAGTGATGTAATATATAAAATTGTCAATTTTACAGCATCAAATAAATAAATAATTAGTGTTGATTACAAAATTATATAATACAACATGACATATTAAAAAATTATGATTGCATGACAATATAAAATAATTATTTTACAATTAATGTACTATCTTTGCACTTGCACTCGAGGACCATCCAACTCTTTTTCTAAATCGAGTTAAAAGATAATATATTAAATAAATATTTCAAGCCTCAGATCGGTATCATAGACGCATAGCCACGCCACCATCCCACCCTACAAACAGTAAAAAACGAACTCTTAGCCACAAACAAATATTTATACACCCTGAAAGTGATAATATCAATAAGAATATTCATTAATCAATTTTGTTTACATGCATCTTAAGATAACTCCATGCTTCCAATTCAAGCATGCGTACGTTGAAATTTAAAAGCCGATACAGTTAATATTTTGCATTTTGCACGCCTTGGATTTTTTTGTTTTGCACCATAAACTCAATACATCAAATTCTAAAATTACTCTCTTTATTTCATTTTATTCGTCTATGTACACGTGTTTTAAAATTTATTTCTCTATCAAAATTTTCATCTACTCTCCACATCCGGCAGCGGCAGCCTAGCGCCACCAACGCCCACCGTGGCCTCCTTTCCTTGTTTGCACATCCCTCGCGCAGCCTTCGTGCAACCGCATAGCCCTCTTTCCATCTTAAAAGTTCAATAAATGCAAGGATCTTAAATCTTGATGTTATAATTTTTTAAATTTAAAATTTTCTAAATTGAAATTTTAGGATTCTGTGATTTTTTCTTTCTAAATGGGTCGAATATATAAAAACCAAAGATGGAGGAAATATTGATTTCGTACTTTATTATATTATATATGAAATATTTTGTTTATTGGTTTCATGCTCATTGGATAAAAATAGAATCGTGCTAGATAATGTTATATGTATTCTTTATGTGAATTAATCCAATGGTATGCCTCCAAACTGCTTGAATTTGACACGTGCAAAAGGAACACAATTATGTAGTTCTATGTCATGTTGATAGATGAGTTCAACATGCGTTTATAGTACTTGGTCCAAGGGCTGAAATTTTAGTTATTTTAGAAGAATGTTTTACACTTTTTCTGCTTGTAATTCTATTTTTTAGGCTTGTATGAATTGCTTTATCATTTTCGGCTGCCATTGCACTTCTTGTGTATAATAAGTCTTATAAATCTCTCTTATAGAAATGTGTGTTCTACATGTTTGATCTTAATTGATATTCTTTATATATTTGTTGTTGTAAGAAACTATGGATAAAAGGTTGATATCTTCAATAATATCTTCAATGTAATTTGAAAAGGTTGATATATGATACTGAAAGCGGTCTAAGATATCAACGTATTATTCTAATGATCAAAATAGAATATGCACATAAAATAATACACATATTATAAATATGATTATAATGATTATTTGAAGTTTAATATTTTGCCCCCTACCAGGGTCTTGGATACACCACTCATGCTAACAATTTAACTTTTTCAATAAGAAAAATAACATTTAAAATATGATGACAAAAAAATATTATATTTTTTGCTTTCTAAATTGATCAAGTTGTCATAGACGAAATTAATTTAAGTTTTTAACGAATCGCACGATCACATAGAAGTAAACCAATAAATTGATTAATATGGTAAATTGTGTCACAAAAAAAATGATAAATTTCTCTAACCAACTCAAAAATCTATACGAGCTTGAAATGACGACAATCAAAAAAATAAATGACAAAGTGTATCAATTTCACCACAATATGTCACACATAATTGTGCTTCATTTGAAATAATTCATTAGTGTAACAAGCTATCTTTTTTGCGGACAACCTATTAAGAAACATCTTTAATGCAAATAAAGAGACATTTGATGAAACTTAAGATGTCATGCTAATGCTCGAAAAAAAAGCGATGACGCGCTTGAGAAAAACTCCTCCCTCAAAATAGAATAAGCCTCCTATACCGAATAAACTCCTTCATGAACATTATTCCACAATCACTCATCTTCTACTCCCTATGTTTCAAAAAGATGATATTTATTCATGAATATCTTTTTTTTCTTTAAACAAAAATTCAAATATTTAACTTTAAAAAATACAAAAATGTCATACTTTTTCTTGACCTATTATGTCGCATTCCGATAATGCATCTATATAAAGAGAATTAATTTTATTTTTTAATATTAAGTTGCTTCATAGCTGATGCGACTATGTTATTATTACTTATTATATTTTTTAAAAAAGTTTTGGGGAGGGTCGTCTATTGGATACAACCTCTAACCTTATTTTTAGTTTTTTGATATTATTCTAGTAAAAAAATTAATAAATAATATTTATAAAAATATTAATTATTTATTAATAATACTATTTAATTGATTATAATTAATAACAAAATACATATAAAAAATATAGATATTAAGCAATAGTGCCAATTCACGATGCTCTTGCATGCCTTTACAAACTGAGTTTTTGTCTTTTGTGTGGGAGTCGAACCTTGGACATTAAAAATTAAGTCAATATTTTATTTACTCTCATTGATATTAAGAAGTATATAGTCGCATGGTCATATTTTAAGAATGTGACCCGATGAGTAGTCCAAAAGTAATACATTTTGGTATGAGAATATTTATGAGAAAAAAATCCTGTTTATTATATTTACTCCAAAAGAATATTTATATTTATATGAGAAAAAGAATCCTCTTTATTATATTTACTCCAAAAGAATATTTATATGAGAAAAAAATCCTCCAAATGAAAATCTTTTAAATTTTTTATGCACATGTTAAAAAATACAATAAATTAAAAAAATATATATTTTCATCAAATAACTCTTTTTTTTTACTTAATCAAATTACTCTTATTACCAATTGATGTATTTTCCACTCTTAAATAGAAAGTAAAATTAATCTTTTAAAAGTAGTGTACATAATAATAATTTAATAATATAATTGAAAAATAATAATTAAAATTATATTAAAATTTAAAAATAATATTTATTTTAAAATATTTTTTTAAGTGACACTTATTATAAAACATGTAGAATAATTAATAGTATAAATTAAATGGAACAATTAGTAGTATAAATTAACAAATGCATTAAAAAGAGTAATAAATACTAAAATTATTCTAGAAAATTGTAGAAATAAGTGGTTGTAGCATTGTCCGGTACAGTGTCATGCAAAAGGTGATGAAACCTACCTACATCATGATGATTTTAATGATATTGGTGACAAAATTCCATTTAAAAAATTAATTCCATTTAAAAAATTAAAAGTGATTAGTAGAAGTTTAATAAGAGTGCAATTTACACATATTATCAGTGTAATAGTTTTATCCTAACAAAATTGAAACAAAATACATATGATTATTAGTAGACGTCACTTTAAAACTATTCAACACTAACAATTCATTTTTTTTTGTTGTTGTTATTTTCTCCGACTAAATGATTAAATATTCAAGCATGTCCTAGTTCACCATGTTGATAATTACTCCTTCCTTTAATTTTCAAGTGGTGATATTTAAAAAAAATTAGTTCCTTTTTATTTGTACTATTTAAATTTAAAAAATAATATTAAATATTTATTTGTCAAAATCATATCCGTTTATTTATTATAGAGATAAAAATAAGTGGATTGATATATTAGTAGTAAATAGTTAAAGATAATATTAAAAAGTTTTTAATTTTTAATTCAACCGATAAATATTAATATTGTTATACTAGATATTTTGTTATAGATTCAAACTTGTTACATCGTAGTGAGCTAATAATGGTGAAATTTATCATATTTTTTAAAATAAAATAAAAAAGATAAATTTATATATAAAAAATAATAAAATTTAATAATTGTTTATAAACAACCTTATAGCGACGGTTAAATTATTAATAGGAAATCAACCACAGATCTAAGCAAATTTAAAACAACAATAAATAAGATAAAAAATGATGAAAGGGAAAGCGGCGTAACGTGTGGATAATAGTGCGAAAAGAGAAAAAGAAAACGCTACGCGCTTGTTTTTGTTTGAAAATGGAAGCATATGTAACGTAGGCGTAGCGAGTGGATGCTAGTAATACGTCACGGACAATGGATTTTGAAAGGGACGGAGATTTCAACGACGCCGTCACATTCCGGTGGTAGGTGAAGTTGCCGTACCAATTTGTCTAATGAAGAGGTGGAATGAACCCATTGCATTGGACATTTGGACCATCACATTGTTGTGGGCCCTCTACTTCCATTCTTGTAGACCGCCTCCTCTTAATAGTTAATATACCATTCAAAAATATGGAATTAACAAAATTAAAGACACGTATAAATAATTATTAAGATATAATTTAAATGATAAATATTGATATTATTAAATTAAAAGTAAGATATGGTATGATAGATGTATGTATGAGTTTATGTGATATTTAATATTTTGTCTTAAAGAAATATAGAAAAACAATTGATATGGACATTCATTTTGTTGGAAATTTAAAATACAATATAACAAAGTAGTTGTATATAAACTCGTGTATATTAGATACGATTTTAGTTTAATAATTAATCTAACTAACTAATTATTGTGATTAATATATTGTATTTAATAATGTTAATTATTATGTATGTATAGATTAGTCGATAGCCGCAAGAATATTGATGTATAAGGATGATACTCACCATTTTTATACACTTAAAATATGTGAGTTTAATTATCAGATAATTTGAAAAAAAAAAACTCATACAAATAATTTGTTAATTATTATAATTCATATCTTTTGTCCTACAATATACGGTTCATTTAAGTAGTTCAATCATAATAAAAAAATATACAATTAAAAGAGAAAAAATAATCTATTTACGAACTATAATAGTTTAAACTAGTGGTAAAAAGACAATCGTTATAATATACGTCTATACATGTTCAATGAATTCTATAATTTTCAATAGTGTCATTAGATGACGACAAATATAAATCTCTTTGAAAAAGACTTATATCATATCAGCTAAGTGATATTGGATAAAAAACAACAACTCTTATAGAACCTCAAAAAAAAAATTTGACCAATGCAGAATCTCTCAGGTTATCATATAATCGACCAATGCAGTTTTACCCCACGCATAGCCTTGACAACACTCTAAATTATTGAACAAGTCAAAATATTTCGCCTCGACGTGAGTGTGAGTCGGCAAAAATACTATTGCCAACTAAGTGCAAAAGGTATGTTCTTGCAGCATACTCAAACCAATTAGTTTGAATTATATTTTTGTATAGATCACACAACAACTGTAGTATATATTGCGCACATTTATTAAAATTTATCTCAGCGGCTACTTCTTTCGACATTGCTCCCAACAACTCATGTTTATTAGTACACTAAAGAACATACCACGTGGAGGAATGTGGAATAAAATAATGTATTAATTTTCTTCAAATGACGTATGAAATAGTGTGACCGTCATCTATTCGAATAACATATGAAACTATTTAGTCTCTCTATTCCACCTTTCTATAAAAGGTATATATATGAGACAATCGTCAGTCATCGTCAAATAAGCTGAAGACAAATGTACCAATCTAGATTCTTAAATCCACTGTTGTACAATATCTAATACATGTGCTTCAGCAAACTTCTTAAATTTCAAGCCGTACATGACCACCTTCAACGGACCACGATCCTACAAGTAATTAAAAAACATAACAATAAAATAATGTACTAAATTTCATTACAAAAATGTACTAGATATAATATACTTATTCTTAATTAAATAATTAATTAATTAATACATATCTCTCATTCTCATATCCTACGAGTCACATGATGTTCATATTGTGTCAATACCGATATACCAAGGGCCTTCATGAGAATTCACACTACTGAACCTACTCTTCCACTGTTTGCTCCTCAACTTCCTCTAGTCCATCTGCTTAAGCTCTTGAACATGTTGTTCAGACTCCTAAAACATCTTCGTCAAGTTCATGAGATATGAAACCCCGTCAACGACGATGTTGAGGAGGTGGACAATTAGTCTCATTAATTTGTAGATAAGATGCAGTGGATGAAACTCTTTCACCTATGTTGCAGGCGATAATGAGAATAATTTCTCTGTTTACACCTCTTGTACTAGTCACTATAAAATCAACTAACAATTTTCATCTTAAAAACAAATATTCAAAAACTTTAATCATTTTCGGAAGTCTCAAAACTTACATTTTATTTGAAAGTTTTGAATGTTTTAAAAAAATGAGTTTCGAAAGTTTAATTTAATTTGAAAGTTTCTAAAGTTTTAAAAAATCGAGTTTCAAAAGTTTCATTTAACTTGAAAGTTTTGTGTTGCTCGAAACTTTCGAAAAGTCTTGAATTCCCTATTTTCAAAAGTTTCAAATTGCTCGAAATTTTTGAAAACGATTGAATCAACTATTTTGGAAGTTTGTATTGTTCAAAAATTTTGAAAACCTGAAAATTGTATTACAAAAGTTTCAAATTAATAAAAAAGTTAAAATAAAAAACTTATTTGTGCTTCAGAAGTTTCAAAAAATTAAAAAATACTACGAAATTTGTTTAAGTTTTGAATATATCAGTGAAAAGTGAAAAAAGAAAGAAATTTCAACTTTTTATATATAATAAAAGGGGAAAATAATCTTTTTAAGTGTACCGGAGGTGTGAGGTATAAGTGGGGAACTCAATGCGGTTGTCTATAATTTATTTAGAACTCAATGCACAACTCTTGAGTCGACTTATGCTGTATTGTTTAATGGAAGCAAGTGAGAGTGGTTCTAATCCATCTACAACTTATATTGACGAAAATGATCAAAATGAGGATGAATCGGAAGAACTGCAACTTGTTCAGAGAGCTAGACGAGTTTGACAACATCCTAGATGTGGGACTGAGGGTCATTTAGGTGAACATCATTGATATAAATTTGATGTTATTTTTCTCAAATATAATATTTTTTTATCATTAATTTAATGTATTTCATTTTATTTTCATGTTATTAATATAAATTTCTTTTCATTTAATTGTTATTACTATTTAATTTTTATTAACATTATTATTTTTTTAAATTTATAATATAATTTAATCATTTTTATTTAATCATTTTAATTATAATAATTTTTAATTATAATTATAATAATTAAAGCATAAAATTTATTTATCATTTATTAATACATTTTAATTTAATTTATTATAAGTATTTTTATTTTTTAAATAATTAAATTAATAACTCTAATAATAAAAAAAATATTAAAATATAACAAACAGAAGAAAAAAAAAATTTACACAATTAGAAGTCGTTTCCCCAGGAAATAACGATCTTCTATTTAGTTTAAAAAAAATCGTCTTTATGTGGTCGCTTCTCGAGGGAATGACCTCCTACTTAAAAAAAAAATGGACATTTGAAGAAATAATTTTCAAACTAGGACATTTAGAGAAATAAATAAATAAAAAGGGATATTTTAATAAAAAAGTTCTCATTTCATATATAATTTGAAGAGATGAGCATTACATGAAACCTTCAAAAATATTTAACATATACAATAAATTTTATTTCAAAAATTTTAAATTAATCAAAATTTTCAAACCGTTCAAAAATCTAAACTTACTATGTATTTAAAAAAATTAAATTTGATTTTTTTTTTAAATTTTAAATATGTATTGAAGAGTAGAATGATAATATTTTTCCAATTTATTTTATATAGTTGAAAAGGATAAATAAACTTTTTTCAATGTATGGGAAGATGGGAGGTATAGGTGGAGTGTGGAAAGTAAAAAACTCTTAATTTTAATCCTCCATAAAATGTTATAGTTCTAGGTCCACTAACATTCACCCACCACTTACCCATTCAAACAAGTTAGTTTTACTTAATACACTCACAAATTAAAATTACACTTTTTTTTTACAATCTTTTCACATCTCTACCACTCTCCTACTATACTCTATCTCTAAAACTTTACTTTTCTCTCTTGTTGTTTTTATTGACTAATCTTCTCTCATAACATCGTCATTAGACTTTTTCTTTCTTATTATTATTATTACTAGGATTTGTCGAAGTTGTGCACTGCCACACTATTTCGAAGTTGCCACTGCACATTTCTATGTGATTGTTGCCCATTGTGTTATTATTTTGTATAATTTATTTTCCCCCAATTATCAGTTTTAGCACTCAAATTGTGGAATGATTGATACTTGAATATATCAATATGGGAATAATTCATCAAATTTATTATGCATATGGACAAAATTGCCCGTAGTTATTAATGTAATGGTTGGTGGGATACTTCAAAATTTTGTTGACACTTAATTGTTTTTTATTTTTTAAACTTTAGTATAAAATATCACATGGATTCTATCGATATAGAGCCACCAAACCATGCTGCCAAATTCAACAAGATAAATTGATATAACTACTTCCAAAACAACCCCACAAACCAACACAAAGATAAAACTCCACCTTTTAAACAATACTCTCACCCAAGTGAAATCAAGACCTTTACACCTGATGACCGCGATACACTAATCCCATTCTACTTTAATATTGACGATGACATGATAACGTTAATAAAATATTTTTTTCATTTTTGCTTTTTCCTAGTTACATTTCTCTCTTCTTCTCCACCTTCAATTTATCGTGTTCCTCTTCCCCTTCATCTACAACGTGCTCTCCTCTCCCTCCTCTTCTCATCAAGAGACCGTTTTTTCATATTTTTTTCTTTTTTGATTTTTTTTATTGTATTAACGAAATAAATTTTTGATTTCTTCTTATTGTTTTATGTTGTTGATGTTGTGTTGATTTTATGATTGTTGACATATTTCCTCTAAATTTATCATCTCAATGGATTTATTATTGCTCTGATCTTATGATTGTTTTATATTGTTGATATTGAGTTGATTTTATGATTGTTGAGTTGATTTCCTCTTTTCATATCTGCCTTGATGTTTTTTGGTTGTTTTCTGATTTATTTTATTCTACAACCGAATAAAAGTTACGATTGTTTTCTGATTATATTGAAAGGTTGAAAAAACATTGAAAGGTTTTCTGATTTCTAAGAGGAACGGCTTACATGTTTCACATGTTAGAATAATCATAATATCATAAAAAAATTAATAGTAACAAAATAGTAATAATTACATTTTTATTTGACCACTCTATTTTACTATATGTTATTATTATTTTGTGGATAATATGTATATAAATAATGAAGGATTTCTTGCTCCATGTATAGGGTGTCGCTATCATCGGAGTGAACAGAGATATAAATATACATCATTGAATAAAAAGAGCTCCTTAATATGAGACACTTTATGGCAAGAAATGTGATAGAAATAACTTTATGGTCTATACATAGGAGTTGGTCTTTCTATCCAATAAAGATTCACATATTGGTCTTATTAACACAATTGAGGCAACCGACACATGGTCTGTTTGAAGACAAAACTTAGCAACAGAAACATATAATAATTGGCTTGCTAATAGACATATGAATTAATTGTTTATTACTAGTTTAATTATCATTGATATTATATTGGAACTTTTGCTAATTATATTGGAGTGAATGACTTTCTATTTTGGAACATTTGCTCATTATGTTGGAACCTTGCATATTAGAACAAATGACTTTTTGGTTTATTTTATATTGTGAAACATTTGCTCGTTATATATGTTCAAATCCTATAAGTGATTTACTTTCTATTTTATTGACGTGAAAATGTTGAAATGATATATTATTTATAATTTGATTGTACAATATGAATGAAATATGAGGTTAGCACACAATCAAGTAACAAGAGGAAGAGGGATCGTAAAAAATGGTCTAAAAATGAGGATGAATCCCTTCTCGATATATTGATTGAAGCTCTTAACATTGGCCTAAGAGGTGATAATGAATAATTCAAAGTCAACACCTTAACAACGACCAAAGCAAAATTGGAGGAAAAGTTTTATGTATGGAGAATTAATTAAGGTAAAGCCACACATCAAATATGCAATGAGGAGACTAAAGTTAGTTTATGAAATATTAAATTAAAGTGGATTTGGTTGGGTGAAGAAAACAAAGGATTAAGGTGGATAGTGATAAAGTGTAGAAGGAATATGTGTGAAGGTTATTGTTTATTAGCTTATTTCAACTTCATATATTTTAGTGAGTTCCTTTATGATTATTTGAAAAGTTAAAATTTTTATTTATGTGTAGAGTCATCCAAATGAAAAATGTTATATGTATGCTCCAATTCCACTATTTGATAAGCTTGTTCGTATTTTTGAGAAATATCGTGCTACTGGTAAAAGAGATGATCCACCCTGTTGATAATGTTAAAAAGATAGATAAAGAAGTGATAGAAAAAATTAATGATGAGGAGCTTGAAGTAGAAATTACTCTGCCACCATCTGTTTGTCAATCATAATCTAGGAGAAATAATCACCAAAGTAGAAATTCAATCAAAGAGAAGAAACAAACGAGTACATATTATTGCTAATGTACTTCTAAGTTAGTAAAAACTTTTGAGAATTGGTTTGAAAAAAGTTATGAACGATTTGGTGAAGCAACAAATCGTCTAGGTGTTGGTAAATATGTGTTTGATGATTCAAGAAACATTATGAACGAGTTGAAGAAACTGCAACTAACAGAACAATAACATTTTGATGCAACATACAAAATATTATTTGTGCCACATCGCTTGCACATATTTTGGAGTAGTCATGATGTTGATCGTCTTGTATTTATTTAGTGGTTGATCTACTAGTTATAATATTGTACTTGATTTTACTTATCTAACTTTAGTACATTTTACTTTTGTGGGTTTATTTTGTACGGTTTGATGAGATATGTAAGACAACATATTATTCTTTATGATACTTTATTACAACTACGTAGTTGATAATTTTAACTTGATACAATGTGTTAGAAATTTGAATAATATATGTTTTTACATTTATTGTTTTTTTTTTTTTTGTTTTTTTATTAAAAAATATATGAATGTTATTTTGAAAGAAAAAATTTAAATAGATTACAAGGACAAATTTGTTATTTTATCACAATATAAATCATATAAATTAATTATCTGTTGTGTATCAAACACTTAATATGATAAACTAATCTTATCAAATTTGTTATCATGTGCACATCAAACACATGACATGATAACTATTCATATATTGTCTCTATCATATCATGTTCATCAAATATATTCTTAAAACTTTGAAGTTTGATTAGTCATTGTTATAGCCAAATCCATCTCTTAGAAATACATAAGCATTCAAACCAGTAAAACTTTAGCAAATGCTTAAATGAGTAATTACAATTTGACTTTTTTAACAAAACTTATCAATCTTTTTGCAATAGTACATGAACAATAGAACCCGTAAAATTGTGAAAAATATATTATATAATGCGTTTCCCAACAATTATATCAAAATACTTGTACACTTTATGTCTCCCAAAAAATGTTATCAAAAGACACACATAATATTTGTAGAAGAAGTTATGAAGTCTCATTATGTTAACTTAGTTGTGTCGCTTGATGTTAAAGTCAATATGTATCAACTTTACTTGATTGTGGTGACTTGTATTACGGCATGATGTTTCAATGTGTCAACTTATCTCCTATATAGAGAAATTGAATTGTGGTCCAATGGTTGTTGCATAGTATAAGAATAGTTAAATAATTGACATAGTTAAATAAAATTGTATATTTTGACGAAAATTTTATGGTTGACGATTGTACTAAATTTTCTCAATTTTTTTTCTTTTTTTTGAGTATCGCCTTCTCTTTCTAGTTAATTTCTCAACCCAAAATATTTAGGTAATATTTTACTCTTATGCGAGCAATTTCTATTCTTTGTGCATTTTAGCACGTCAAAAGTGTTCATGTTGTTGTCAATTTTACCATTTGGAATTGATATAGATACATGAAATATTCCACTTGATTCTCTACCCACTTACTTTTTGGCCAATGTGTCATCAATTACTTTGTTGGACACTTCATAGAATTTGGACAAAAATGTGTAAGCTTCATGACACTCTAAAGCTTTGTTTGTCAATTTAATCATTTGAGAACATAAGTCATTGTATCGCTTCATGAATGAGCTTTTATATCCAATTCAACATGTCTCCCTTTTCCATCTTTGTTACTTCGCTATCTTGCATCTATTGTCTACCACTTTAGTCTATAGTATTGAAGAATTGAATTAATATTCATGACATCAAAAACTTTCAAAGTATGTATAGGATGTGATGTGTCTCAAATTTACAACAACCACAGTAAACTTTTTTTTGATCTATACGATTTTCTATTACTATCCTCTCCTCTATAACATAGTTTGTTACAACATACATACCTTATTTTGATTCATTTATTGTGCATGTGTCTTGATATTTCTCTTGAAATTTCCCAAATATCTTTAGAGTGTACATGTTTATGACTTGTTGAATCATATTAGCCTTCTTCATTTCAGTATATACAACTTATATCTTGACTCATAACTAGCTTATAATTTGTTGTTCTGTTTTCTATTCACAACACTTTTAAGTGTGTAAAAGTTTGTCCAAAATTTAAAAATGACTCAAAATTATTTTTCATATCAACGTTAAAAATCTCATTTAATTGAGAGAACCTACTACCTTTTAAGTGAATGTTTTATGAACATAAGTTCATGTTTGTTTTTCCTTCAATTGAAAAATCATATGTAGTCATAAATCTACCAAAATTAAGAGAGAAAATAATAATTTAGAGGATAGATAGAGAGTGAAGAGGGAAATTAAGAATAGATGGTTTAAATGATCTAAGGTCCCGTTCGGTGTGGTTTTCGATTTTCTGTTCTGAGAATTTTAACAAATAAAACTAGCTTCAATTTTGAGTTTTCAATTTTACTTTTGAGTTTTCATTTATGAATTTTAATTATTAGTTAAATTTCAGTTTTTAATGTATTTAAATTGAAATACTTTTTTTTACCCTATTTCATTATGAAATCACCAAATATATAAAAGAATTGACATGTAAAAACAATTAAAAAAAATTAATTTTAGTAATAGTGGTTGAAAGTGATAGTTATGAAAGATGGCTATCGTAATAGTGATTGATCGTCAAAGACAGTTACAATGACCAAAAGAGATAGTTGACAATGGTAGGCTTTAGTCAGAGTGTGATTGACGATGACTAGATTGGTGGTTGATAGCAGGAGATGGTAGTGGTTATCAGAGGTGGGTGGTGGGTTGTGTTGCTATGGGGCGATGGTGGTGGGAGGTCGATGAATGGTGGTGGTGGGGGGCAGGTGATCACTAGTGATTATGGTGGTCAGAAATGGTAGTGATGGTTGTTAGAGGTGGGTGGCTAGTGGTGTTGGTGGAAGTCAAATGTGAATGGGTGGTGATGATGAAGGTGGTCGAAGATGGTGGTGGTGGTTAGAGGTGAGTGGTCGGTGATGGTGGCAGTAATGGTCGATAGCTATTAAAGTGATGCATATATCTAATGATGACGACATGTTGATTTGAAAACAAAATAAAAAATTATAAAACTTTTTTTTTTGAAAAAAAGAAGTATTTTGAAGTTAAATAAAAAATTTATCTAAGCATTATTTTACTCAAATATATTTTAATTTTAAAACTAATTTTTAAAATAAAAAATCATAAATTCATAATCACCTTAAACAGAATTATAAAGTTGAGACTTTTCAAGTATGGTGAGCTCTTAAAGGTGGATTGATCTGAATTGTGACTCATTATGAATGAGAATAAGCTAAGTCGTCAGTTATGACATATAGTCAAGTCTACTTATGGTCTGACCTGTTTAATAAAAATGTTAGACTCATATTATTTTTCAAGTTGTTTATTTAAATAGGTCAAACGCATGCTTGTAAGAAAAACCTATTAAGTATGACATATGACTTATATATATTTTATTATTTATTAATAATATTATTTCATATTTTAAAGCATATCAATTAAGTTGTCACTCAATAGTTCCATATTCGACTTGTTCATATTATTTAATTGCATGCTACAAGAGGTATGTAAGCAACATTAATTTTTTTTTTTAATAAAAAAAACTAATACTATTTATTTGTGGATTTTTTTTCTCGAATATCCCTTCTTCTTTTTTTTTTAATACCAAAATGTCTCACTTCCAGTTTTATATATCAGATTGTCCTACTTTTTGGGTTCAACAGGAGGTCGCTGGCCCATGGTGTGTCCAGCTGAAGACCACTTTGAAATGAACCTAGTTGGAGGTCGTTGGCCCATGAAACGACCTTTTACTATGGTTTAATTTTGTTGTTGTTGTCGTTTTATGCATTATTATATTAATTTAATATATTAATAAATAATTATAATAAATAATACATGAATAAATAATAATAATAATAATAAATATTATTTATTATTATTATTATTAAAAATAATTATAATTAAAAATAATAAATCATTTTATAAATTTCAAAGAAAATACATTAAAAATACTAATTGGATAAATTAAAACTAATTATAATATTTAAAAACCAAAATACTAATAAATAATAATAATTTGCTACTTACCAAATTAGACAATTTACAATTAATCAATTTGTTACCAAATTGTACAATTGATTAATTTTGTCATTAATTTTCTCATTTAATGGTAAAATTAATGATTAATCACAAATTGTTAAAATTAATTTTCTCATTAAATATGATTTGGTAAATTGATTATTTTCTTATTAATTTACAAATTGATTTAATATCAAAAAAATTGATTTGTGTGATTGGTAAATTGAATCTGAACTACCTTGTTTGTTTTATCACATTTATTCAATTGCATTAATTTTGATATATATATTTTGTCACATTACCAATCACAGGAATCAACTTTTTTAATATATTGAGATAAAATCAGGTAATATATTATATACTAGTGTATTGTTAATTTATCTCAAAAAATAAAATAAAATTAAATAGATTTTAAAAATATTTATATATAAAATAATTAAATTAGGTTCATTTTTTACTTTTATTACTTTTTCCAATCACACGAATCAATTTTTTTGATATTAAATCAATTTGTAAATTAATTTACTAAATCACATTTAATGAGAAAATTAATTTTAGCAATTTGTGATATATCATTAATTTAACCATTAAATGAGAAAATTAATCTATTGTACAATTTGGTAAGTAACAAATTGATTAATCGCCCAATTTCGTAAGTAGCAAATTAATTTTTAGCAAATTGATTAATCACAAACTGTACAATTTGATAAGTAGCAAATTATTATTATTATTATTATTATTATTATTATTATTATTATTATTATTATTATTATTATTAGTATTATTTATTAGTATTTTATTTTGTCCAATTGTACTTTTAATGTTTTTTTTAAACTTATAATATAATTTACTATTTTTAATTTTACTTATTTTAAATAATAATAATAATATTTATTATTATTATTGTTTATTAATGTATTATTTATTAATTTAATTATTTATTAATATATTAAATTAATATAATAATGCATAAAACGACAAAAAAAAAAAAAACCCTAGTAAGAGGTCACTTGGGCCAGCGACCTCCTATTGGGCCTAAAAAGTAGGGCAAATTAGTATATAAATCTGGAGTGAGACATTTTGGTATTAAAAAAAATAAAAAAGGATATTCTAGAAAAAAAAGATCTTTTATTTCTTACCTTTATATATATTCCTAGTATATAAAGCTTAGAAATCCTAATTGTTTGTTGTTTACAATTATAATGGACTTGACGCGTTCAAACCAAAATACTGTTGAATCGGTTTGTACTTCAAAATCGTTCTTTCTTTTCTTTTCTTTTATCTTTGTATTCCCTTAGTAAAGTTAGCATTTGTAAAATCTCTTTAAAATCTTTTAAAAACTCCATTGAAGCTATTCTAATTTTAGGTTGAATAAATAAAAATAAATCTTAAATCAAAATATGTGAATTTGTAAAAAAAAAAAAGAGCATAAAATAGGTGCAATTCCTTTAGAAGTGTTTCAAAGTTGATAATAATATTAATTATATTATTATTGAATATGTCCGAGTTTGTTTGAGAGGTAATAACGAGTGAGTTTATTTCATGAAAAAATCTATTGTTTGAAACAAAAAATTATTTTTTAGGGTTTAAAGGATGTTTTGTTTCAAAATCTTAAAAAATTAGTTTGTTAGAAAAATTGTTTTTTGTTTAATATATATATACATTTGTACACCTACTTTGTATTTAGAATTTTGAATTATTTATTGTGTTTGTCTACTTTGTAAAAATGTCTTGTTCTTTAAAAAAAAGTGAACCAATTTCATCTATGACTAATAACGAGGTCAACTAACATATGAAGTTTATTTTGTTTTATCATAATTTTTTTGAAAGATTTTTCAGAATTTGTTGATTATGATTCAATTTATTTTTATCTATTTTCTTAAAAAAATTGTTGCATTGGATAGTTGTGAGTTATTATTTTGTTTTCTACAAATCTAAGATCTAACGGCCTCAAACTAAATTCCACGGAAGCACCCTACTCTTAGGGGTGCATGGAAGATGCAGCCTAAAAAACGGGTAAAATTACCGGGTGACCGACCCGAGCAATAAATTGTAGAAACACGGGCTCCAATGAAGCAGAAGCGGTGTTTTGCTTGTATAATCCCTAAAACCCTATATCCAACTGAACCAAACCCTCTTTCCACCAAGCAGTAATCAACAACCATTCACCACAAGGTACTACCTTACAAAACATTTTACATTTCGTAATGTTGATCTTTACTCGTCGATGTTCCATTTCTACTTACTCTAATTATCTTTCTTGCTTGTGCTTTATTCATGCTAACTAGTAATACTCATGATTATTTATTATATCTTTGATGCTTCGTGGAGGTTTATTGATTGTTGATTTTAATGGTAAATACTGTTTGTTGTTGACAGATGAATTTCAACAACGTGAAGATCCCAAAGGTTCCTGGCGGTGGAATCTCTGCTTTGCTTAAAGTTAGCATAATTGGTGGTCTCGCTGTATATGGGGCTACAAACACCTTGTACAATGTTGAGGGAGGTCATCGAGCTATTGTATTTAACCGTATAGTTGGTGTCAAAGATAAGGTTCTCTATTTTCCTTCGCTGTTAATTGAAAATTAATATATTTTATTTTTTTGCAATATAAATTATAAGTTAGTGTTCTAGAAATGAAAATGTTACGATAGATGAGTAGCACATTAGAATTTTTCTTTTGATAGACAAATGTTAGTGGTTAGTTTGTTAGGGTAATGGGGAATTTGGTAGCAGCATAGATTGAACCATGGACCTCATTTTTATTACTTTTTCAGCGTCCCAATCCATACCAATTGGCTACACCTTGGGGACAACATCTAAGATAAAATGAGAAATACAATCATTTGAGAGATAATTGTTGAAGCCCCAATGTGGAGATGGTAGAATATTGTTTTTAAGATTATTGTGTCATGTATGAATCAGACCTATAAAAGCACATAAATTATTGGGACTCATTTAATCTTATTCTTTGTTTTATGTTTTTCACGTCGGTCTAGTATTAGAGTTTGGTTTTCAGCTTTGTGGTTGGACTAATATAATTTCAGTTTTTTTAACCCTGTCATATTTATCATTTTACTGTGTTTAAGTTTTATCTCACACACTCTGTCCGTTTAAGTATAGAAGGTTTTTAGGGTTATCATTCACTAACAATCTTCCTATTAAGCACGAATCAAAGATACCTCTGAATCAAACCCTCCAAAGACCTCCATTCTTGTTTGATTAGACCTATGTTGACTAGTAACTTATTGTAGTATATCAATATAGTATTTTTTCATCTGCAGGTCTATCCTGAAGGAACACATATTATGATCCCGTGGTTTGAGAGGCCTGTGATCTATGATGTTCGTGCACGACCTCATTTAGTGGAGAGCACTTCAGGAAGCCGTGATCTCCAAATGGTAAACTGATTTGTTTGTTGTACTTTTTTCTTCTTATTTTTAACATTTTACCCTGTAGTATGGAAGATGTTGTGGCTGCAAGGAGTCAAACAGTTTTTCCCTTTTTCTAATAGCAACATGTTTTTTGGTTTGAAGTTGGATTACCTTCCTCACCTTGCCCTTGCTTGTCTATCAGAAAAAAGGTGGGGTAATGGAAAAAGTAGGGTAGGGCATTTTTCTCCCCTTTAGGCTCCGTTTGTGAGTTTGGAGGGGAGGACTTTGGGAAGAGGGGGTGAGACCTTATTTGAGAGTGTTTTTGTACAAAATGATAAATGAATTGACTTATAAATATATTTTTAATTGAGATTATTATAAAGAGGTGAAAAGGATTTGAAGAATTTATTTAAGCCCTCCAAAATTATCCTTCAATACATTTTTTGAGTTCCCACAATTTAGGGAGATTTTGTATAATGAAGAAAATCAAATCCCTCCCTCAAGTTGGGGGGATTATTCTTCCTCCACTTTCCCTTTTCTCCTTTTATGTTCTGTATTACTCATTACTGATCTGATATCTTTCTATTTCATAGATCTCTTAATTTGTGGCTGTACTGAACCACTGAATCTCAACTCTGAAATTGTTCATACATTTCATTTCATGTATGTTTTGTCTATTCTTGTTAATAAAAATGTCAAAACTGATTTATTAGGATTCATGCAAGTGTTTGTCTATTCTTACTCTATTAGTATATAGACAGTTCTTTTATCTTCTTATTTTTCTTAGACACAGTACTCCAACGCAAACTGTATTATAGTTTCGATGTAATGTATTATGAATCTTTGATTTTGCCAGGTGAAAATTGGACTCAGAGTTCTTACTCGTCCTGTGCCAGATCAATTGCCAACAGTTTATCGAACTCTGGGTGAGAATTATAATGAAAGGGTCCTGCCTTCTATTATACACGAAACTCTCAAAGCTGTGGTTGCACAGTATAATGCCAGTCAGCTCATTACTCAGAGAGAGGTAGCTATTTATGTAGATTATCTCTTATTTTCTGTCGAACTAGTAACTGGGTTAATTGTGTCTAAACCTCTATAATTCTCAGTTGGATATTGTACTCTTAGAAATGAAATATGTTCACTATTTTAATACAAGCGAATCACAACCATACCGGTGACACTGATTATTTATAAAATGGTCCAATTTATAGGCTGTTAGTCGAGAAATAAGGAAGATATTGACTGAAAGGGCCTCCCAATTCAACATTGCATTGGATGATGTGTCAATCACAAGCTTGACGTTTGGGAGGGAGTTCACGGCTGCAATTGAAGCCAAGCAGGTTGCTGCTCAAGAAGCGGAGAGAGCAAAATTTGTTGTAGAAAAAGCTGAACAAGACAAAAGAAGTGCTGTTATTAGAGCACAGGTAAAAAATACTAGTCCAATTCCTACATATTAGATGGTTTGTAATGTTTCTAGATGTTGCCGGTGTGCTTATTGTTTTGAATTGCTACTTAATCATACAAACAAAAAAAACAAGAGAAAATGAAGGGTCATTGTAATGGTATTTGCTGATTATCTTGCTCAAGTGAAATTGGAACTCTTGATAATCATTACTGTTACTTGCAACTAGTTTTACACTTTTTAACACAGAAGTTTTGAATGTAAACTACTCCCTGCTCTCCTCCCTTCCACTTGCTGTTTGGGGACTGTGATGTTATAAAGGAAGGAATTTAAATTTCCTTCAACATGACCCTGTCGAACTTTTACCTGCAAAAGCCAATACAGAGAGCTGCTTTTCCAACTTCTCATTATTATTTGTTTATTATACATATATGCTCCTCCTTCCTTACTTATTTATTTTTGACAAACAGGGAGAAGCCAAAAGTGCTCAATTGATCGGTCAAGCTATTGCCAACAACCCTGCATTTATAACCTTAAGGAAAATTGAAGCTGCAAGGGAAATCGCTCAAACAATTTCAAATTCTGCCAACAAGGTTTACTTGAAATCTGATGATCTCTTGTTGAATCTTCAGGATTTAAATTTGGAGCCCAGTGGGAAGAAATAGTCATGTTGCTGAATTCACTAATTTATTTCAGTGTATCTTGTTTCTCGTATTATGATTGTATTTCAATTGTATTCTATCAACCATTCACATGAGATTCAGCGTTGTAAACTGAAATATTGTCGAAATGATTGTGCCATTATCTTTTCAAGGGAACATGTGAGAGACAAGAGAGGTTCAATAAGGTTTTATGGATTCAGTACTTGTGTTCTTGAATAGATTCCATCCTCCATCTTTGTTGGATATATAACCTCAATTGCTTCTTTTTATCTTAATTGAGTTTGATAGTTTGATAACCATCAGCATTTGGCAAATTACCATTGCTTTGTGATATGAAGCAATCTAAATTTTTTTTGATGAAAATATTATCCTACAATATACCGCCTCCAGAAGATACATTGATTTTCAAACTCAATTTGTTTATATTTTATTCCAGAGAAATTAAACAAAATTGAAATTGTATTACAAATATTTTAATAAATATAATAATTTTTGTAGGTGTAAATAATTTTTCTCATATTATAAATGAATTCATCATAAACAAATGTGGTTGAACAGTTTCACAAAGACTAGGAAGGAAAGATAGAGGTATGTTACTTTTCCGTCATTATCACTCACATTTTTCTGATGCAACATCATCATCAAATAATTAGTTTTGAGAAGAAGAAAAAAAAGCTGTATTGATAAAAAAAAATGTCGAGTTCCGCCGAAAATCAACAACAACGTGACTTTAACACGACATCTTGTTAAGGTGAGAGTGAAAGCAATGATGGTAGAGATGTTCTTTTGGAAGGGAAATAACCTGCTTCAACAATTTGAAAATTACTCTAATCTACTTCTTCTTTCTGGCCCTCCTTCTTCGTACTCTCTCTCTCTCTCTCTCTCTCTCTCTCTCTTCAATTTATTTAACTCGTTTGAATTATTATTCTTCTTATGAATGAATGAATATTGTACAGCGGGAAGACTTCACTTCTTTTCCAATTTGCATTCAATATAGCTGCACATGACTCCAACTCTACCAACCCAAACGTTCTCTTCATCTGTAACCGCCACAGGTTGGATTTCAAACCCCCTTTTCTATCTCAGGTACCTACACTCTCTCATAATCCTCTTTCCTCTTCATTTATTATAATATACCCTCCCACTTATTAAATCTTTTCATTATTTCAGGGTATTGATCCATCTTCTAATGTCTTCCACCGTATACGAATCAAGTATATACTATAACCTTTCTCTTTTTTACTAAATGTGTCAAACATTTACATTCATTCAGAGTATAGTGATATTGCTTCACACATTTAGGGGACTAAATTGACTCTTTACTGAAACTGTTCTTTCATTATATATTTGTGCAAATTAATTATCTCTTGATTGTTTGAGGTAGGTATGTTAATGATGAAGAAGACATTAGGAACTACTTTGCTGCCTTCCATCTGCATGATAAATTGCCTGATGCAGTTGTTATCGATGATTTTGGAGATTTATTTGACAACAGGTTATTTGGTCTTAACATAATCATAAACTGAACATCTTTTTATGTGTTTTCTATTTGTCTTTTTGATTTTGAATTCTGATATGAAAAAGGGTATGCCAACAACGATATTCTAATCCCCGCGGGCGAGACTTGGCCATGGTCAAGAGTCTAGCCTTGTGTCACAATGCTATTAACTATGCAAAGTGAGTGTTCATTAATCATTGTTATTCAGGATTATGCTTTGTTTTTGTTGGAGGCAAGGTGTTTAACTCTTATAATGCACATAATGATAAGCTTTCTTTCTGTATTCTCTGGCAGTCAAAAAGGGTCTTGCAAGCTTCTCTTGTCGGATACTCATACTCACCAGGGAGACTCACCAAGGTTTCACTTCATCTATAAGAAATGGATACCCACCACTTTTACAATTAAAGGTTGCCTCAATTGGTCCCTTTGTCCACTTGTAGATTGCATATCAAACATTTAAAAATTCAGTGCTCTTTCTTGTCATGGATATAGGGAGTGATATCTACTAAGAGTTTAGTAACTATACTGGCACATGTTTCACATTCAATAATATGATCAGACATCTATATAAAACTTATTTATACTGTTAATGCATAAAAGTTAAATTCATTTATTAATTGTCTTGCAGAAGGGGATATATCTGGATCATTTATTTTGAAAGGTAGGAGCTATTCGCGAACTGATAACACAGCTACTGGTAGTATGAAAGCTGCAAAGTACTCTATAGCTCTTCAATATCTGGTCTTTGATGGACTTGTCAATAATGATCAAATAGAATAGAAATTTACCTCGTCAACAAGCAGAACTGATTGATACCCAAAACTGAGTCATATCATATATTCCCTTGAAACTAACAACTATACTCAATCATATAAATAACTTTGGTTTTGCCTGCATCTTCGGTGAAACCCTACGAATCTCAGTTGTTTTTAAATGAATTTTAATTTTATGATTTATATCTTACATCACATTTCTCTAGTTTTGATTCAAAGTTCTAGTTGATGTGACACCAAGTAAATAAAAGGTGGCAATTCTTGTGCTTAAGCCGTAGTTAACTAGTAATCGGATTAGTTTAGTGCAGTGTTTATGATTTAGTGTATGTTTCTTTTTCCAATTGATTCAGGAATTTGATAACCATCACAAAACCCAATATTTGGTTTTGTGACTTCAGTTAACTATGAAGAGTAGACCAGCATGAACATGTGTCCCTTGCTGCTGGTATCTCTAGATCGACTATTAGATTGTCAATTTATATCCTGTGGCCAAATTCCAAGTATTAACAACTAGTACATTGTTAACTTAAGAAGAGTAGAGTTGTTGGCAGGTAAATAAATAAATAACCCTCAAGCTCCAAAAAGGCATGTTTGATTGTTTGGATTTGTTTGATTATGGAGCTTTTTTTGTTGCTGTTGTTGGAATAACTCTTAAAAGTTAAAATTTAACCATAAACTAACTATTATACATAAAATAAAAATCTTAGCCATGTTTTGTCAAAAAAAGAAACTTCTTGGGCATGTAATATACATCTTTTTGGTTTGAGTACATACAAAAAAATGTAAATTTTCTCATGAAAAAATTCCGTTTTAATCTCTGAAAAGGAGAACATTTGTTTTTGGTCTTTGTTTTATTTCTAGTTCTTGAAATACTTTATCTATGTTGAACTAGTACTTGTAATATGCAAACTTCTCAATGAAATATTATAAACAAAACATGACTACGTCTCTTCTATTTAATAAAATAGAATTTAAACAATAGACTTTAATTTTTTTTATTGATATTGCATAGATTATATGTGATCAATTATCCTTTTTAATGTGTAATTTGATTAAATTTTGCTTATATTTTTTCTTGACAGAATACAAGGATTCTTTTATTTTTGCTTGTTAAAAAATCAACTCGGTACAAAAAATAAACAAAACGATGAAATTCGATAAAAAATGTTTATATCTTCAATTACAAAGTAGTTATATTTCCATCAAAGAATTAGAGTTTACAAAGTTACAACTTATATCTAAATGTTACAATCAGATTACAACAATATTCTTGAATCCTTCTCTGGACTCATGAGTGAACTATATCTAAAAGCTTGAAGGATTGTACTAATTCTATTCTTTTAAATATGAATATTAATTAAATTGAATTTGAGCATTGCCAAACTTTTATAGATTTGACAGCGTGATTGAGAATAATTCTTTTTACTACATTTCTCTCTCGGTTAAAGTGAATAATGTGATGCATTTAGCATGTGAAAAGTCTGTTTTTTTTGTTGTTGTAACATTTCTCATTTGAAAAACATATATTAATTCGAAATTCCAACCACAACCTACTCAATAAGTATTTAACACACGTCAATCACTATTTTTCCTTATAAATTTCTTCAAATAGATGATGACTCATCCTTTCATCCTCTTGCCACAATTCACTCTACTAAGTGTGAATGACTCAACCACGAAAACATAGAGACACCATTGCCAAATTCGACCTACTTTGTCCTGAACTCGTCTTGGTTCACATTCTCCTAGCTAGAGAAGAAAGCCAAACAGAAAAAAGACACCCTATTAATCTATATTTTTTAACAAATTAGGAAATTATTAGGATGAACTAGTGTCTATGTAATTTATAATCTGGTAATTGAAAATTATTCAAAATTTTGACAATAAATAACTGATGTCGTCACCTTTAAGTTGAAATTCAGAGTCTTTTAACTTTTTATAGTTGTAATAATGACATAATTGATATTAATTTATAAAAATAAAAGAAAAAATATAAATTAAATTTCAAAACAATAATTTTTTGTCTTTTACCAAACTATGAGCAATTGGATCACTATCTGAGTTTCCAAGGAGTAATATTATAAGTTTCTACTTACAAAAAATTACATCAATTGTTGTTTGAGATTCAAACCATTTTCAAGCATTGGTTCAATGTAAATCATATTTGACAGTTCACCTCTTATATGTGGCCAACAAATATACTATCTTTAGAAAAAGTTTATTCACTTTCATTGCATGTAAAATCAATCTTCTCTTAACTCAGCACAGGTAATAACAAATTTGATTTTCTTTAAATAAAGTGTCAAATTTTGTTTTGTTAACCAAACTAGGTGTTTGAAGAAAAAAAAAACAGTTTTTGAATGTATCGGACTTAATTTAAAAATGGGGTTTTAGTAATCTTTTTAGAAAAAAAATACAAATAAATATTTTTTTTTCTCTTTACAAGTTTTTTTGTATGTATTTAAATGTGAGAAATTTTATTTTTTCACACAAATTGTGGACTTCGTCGATTTAATTCCTTTTAAAAAAATAAAGAACAAACAGATAAAATGTCTAAAAATAATTATTAATTAAAATTAAGATGTAATAAATAAATTCGTAAAATATTATTCGTTGACAGAAGATAACATCTTACACTTAAATATTCATGATTTTCAATTTCATAAATGATTTTGTCAAAACTTAATTTTGGGAACCAACTAATCAACACCATTTTTCATTTTAGGACCACTTAGGGTTTCTTTGTACCTAATCTTTGACAATGTAAGATTGGTTTATATTAACTTTATTTTCTCAAATGCAAATTACATTTTAAGAGATTAATTTATATATATATATTAATTGATACAAAAATATATATATCATCATCATATTTTATTTATTTAAAAACAGAAATATAAGTTTTTATTTTTATTTTTTGTATTTTATGTTTATTATAATTTCTTCTATAGAAGATAACATTGTTGACACTAAATGAGAATATATTTTTTAGTTCAAATGTCAATTTGTCAAGTTGTGAGAATTTACCTCTTAATTCAATCTTTTTGCATTTATCATACTTATTAATAATGTGTCATTTAAAAACTGTAACATTTATATTGTATAATTAAATTTTTATACACTCAAAATATTAGTATTGAAACTTTTACTTTTTATTTTAAAATAAAGACGATGTATATTCATTTGTTTGATTAACACCCACGCTAATTTTACATGTACAAATTAAAATCTAAATTTATCTAATAATGAACACATCATCATTTCACATTAAATAATAAGACTTACTAATATTTTAATATTATATAATTTAATGAGATTTAAAACAGTGACGTATTGATTATATTTTTTACAAAGTGACGTATTGGTTATTGATTGTTTTAGTTTACACAAATTATAAAATAAAATAGTACATGTCTCTCATGTATTATAGTGAATAGGTTAAATATACCGAGAGCAATAAGTAGGGTCGACTCAACATATTATGAAGTTTAAAGCGAAACTATTATATATGACTTTTTCAAAAATTAATAAATATATTATTAATATTTTATTTAATAATTATAGAAATTTTTTTTAGTAAAATTAATAGTATTTCAAATCTATGTTTTTTTTAAATATTTTTTAATAAAATAAAATAAGACATTTCAACTATTTTACAGCAACGTCAAGAACTCATGTAAAAAATTTCATCTTTTGGTTGAAGAAGAAAATAGTGTGTATACTACGTCTACACTTCAACAACTCATGTTAACAATATGTTCATGACTTGTTTCATGATTTCTCAATATATAACTAATATTTCCGACGTGGGCAATGTGCTCACTTTTTGTCTCATAATTTCTCAATTTATAATTAATATTTCTCTCATCTCTACTATCTTCGTTAACCAACAAGTTATATTAAAAAGATTATTAAATAATTTGCAACAACAAAAATTAAAAACCAAAGTATAAAAAAGATAGAAAAATATTTTTTGGTGAGACCGAAAGCAAGCTGTCTTATTTGGATCAAAAGAACTCCTACTACATGTAATTGAAAGTCAAGACTGAGACCCTATAGAAAAACTATCTGACACTGTTCATTAACATGTCAACGTATTAAAAAAATGAATAAAATATAAATATTATATATATATATATATATATATATATATATTTATTTTAGCAGATACGTTTACACCGATGTTTAATAGACGAAAAAAATTAATAACTATTATGAAATATTGGTGTAAAACTATTTTAATGATTTTATATGGTTCATATCAATTAAATTTAATTTTGCAAATGTAAAAGCTACAAAAACAATATTGTTAAATATAATTTTAGTATTTTATATTTTATTTAATATTTGTTTTGATCATTTATCTTTATTATAATAAATTCTATTATAATTAATTTACAACTGTGAGGTTCAAGTTCGAATCTAAAACAAAATATTCAATTTAATAATATTGATATTTGTCAGTTGAGTTAGAATTCAATGATAAATATTTTATCTTTTATAAGTAGTTTATTTTAATGCTTGTCACAATAACAAAAATTATAATAATATCTAGTCATTGAAATTTTTGCTAACTATTGTCCATGTGTATTCTTCAATATAATATTATTTCAAAAAACATTCACATAATCTACTAATAGATTCGTAATTGAAAAAAATTATTCTTATAAATTTTAAAATATATGCAAACTCTTTAAAATAAATAACATTTATCATAATTTACTGTATTTTTATTTTATTTTTATTAATATTATATACTTAACTTTACAACTTATTTTATATTTGATATTAATAGTTAATTTATAATAATAATTATATAAAAAAAATTGTTATGATAATAATTAACATAAATCACTTATAAAAAATAAATAATAACACAAAATAAAAAATTTAAATAAATATCAAATAAAAGATAAACGATGAGACTTAAATAATATAATCCTATCGACAATTATATGTTAGAAATTCTTCGCTATCATATGAGGCTTCTTTGAAGTTAGTACTCCCTCCAAGAAATATCTCGTACCGGTACTCGTTATACAATAACTTAAAAATTAAATTAAGAGTTTAACAATTTTGAATAATATGTTCCACTATGTTTTTTCTTTTACTAATATTTTTTTTTTTGAAAATACTGAATATTTAATTTATAAAAAGTATTACAAGTATTTTAAAAGCACTCTTTAATTTTTAAAGAATGACAATTCTTTCAAAAAAATTTATAGTAATCATAATAATATTTAATTCAAAAAATAGTAATATAACATAACAATTAATTGTTAATTATTAATTATTACCGTTTAAAAAATCAATTGTTTGAGTCTAAGGTTGAAAGCCAAATATTCAAGATATCTAATAAACTTCATCAAAAAATTAGTTCAATAAATTTGTGGTAAAATATGGTTGAAAGACAATGACAGTAAATTAAAATTAGCCGAGATGATCCGATTAAATAAATTACTCAGACTTTCAATATTCTAGTAATCAATCAAGTTTGAACTTTGAAATTCGTACACGGTTTAATATTACTTAATATAAAACAAACTGTTATGTCAAAAACATTAACAAACTATAGTTTCAATTAATCAAAAGGCCCAAAAGTAATTGTCGGTACTAAAATATGAAAAATAGTTTGATCATCACGAAAAAAGCAATATTTATAGCAAGAAAAGCGCATATACTTCCTCAATACAAAAATATATGAGAAAGCAATATATATATATATATATATATTATTTTAGAATTGTAAAAATTATAAGTTCTCATTTATTATTTTAGAATTGTAAAAATTAAAAAAAATTCAGTTAAATTTTTTTCTTCCCATAATATATATATATATATAAGTAAAATTAATTAATGTTTTGTAAAATAAAATTTAAGCAAATGTTCATAAAACTTCTCTCTCTTTTTCTTTAACAATTACTCTCGTATATAACGATAGTGTGAAGTATCACTGTACTATCTTTCAAATAATTTAACTTTTTATATTTTTTTAATAATTAATTATTTTTGGTTTTAAAAATTCACACATACTTAATATGAAGAAGAGGAATATACTAAATTTTAATATATACTTCAATATATCAAATATCTTTATAATTAATATTTGAATTGTATTTATAAGACAAAATCTAATTTATTATTGATGAAAGATAATTTAGATCATATAGTTAATTTTTTATTAGAATTATATAAGTTAAATATCATTAACTATTTTTTAATATACATGCTTTAATTAATTTGTTCTTATAATTCATTTCAGATTTAGTATTAATTTGATTTTAAATACTCCCTTCAATTTTATATACAAGAGAAAAAAAAAACTCACAACCTTTAAGAAAATTAGTTAGTCTAATTTAACATGTTAAAAAAGATCAATATAAAAAGAAAAAAAATTCAACTCGTTATTTGGTGTTGTCATTTTAACAACAGTAAATTCAAAAGAAACTTTAAAGAATTTATGTGAAATTTGAACTTAATCTAAAGAATTCGAGTAATTCTGTCAAAATTAATTGTATTGTCTGAATTACCCTTTTACAAAAACTTGTTCCATATGAAAATTAAGTTAAAATTTGTTTATATATATTTTAATAATTTAATTTATATATATTATCAATATAATTTTTTTTACACAATCGACAAATAATAATCATGTTAATAATTTTAAAAATAATTATATAATAAATTATATATTATTAATGTTCAAACGATTTTGATTGACTGATAATATAAAAATTATTTATAATATACAAATTAAATTCATATTTAAAACCACAAAAATATACATTTTTAATGTCTATCACTCTAGTCTCAAATATAATAAAAAATTAAGTTAATAAAAATCAAAATTAATATATTGATATAAAATATAGACTAAATAATTTATTATTATTATTTTTGCGCCTATATTCAAGATTGAATATTTGAGTTTAGACTTGATAGAGTATATTTGAAAAGAAAAAAAAAGTTGAGAGGGTGTAATAATAATAATTAAATAGAAAAAACGGAAGGTGACCACATGACTTGAGTTCCTTGAAGAAAACGCAGCCTCGATAGGTTTGGGTTCGGAGTGAGGTTCGGTTAAGAACTTTGAAAAACCAAAGATAAGCACTTTTTTGTTCTCTTTCTCTCTACCCTTCATCACCCGCCACTACAAAACCATAACCTCATTTCCAAGTTCCAATCTTTTTCATTCTCTCTCTCTTTTCACACACTACCATTCATACTTGTACAAATTACAACTTTTTTTTTTATCATACAGAATCATAATTAGCTTAGATTATATCCAAATCCAAACACACAGCAACAAATTCATTCATGGTTAGTATCAATCAATGCAATTTTGCTAACAAATAGTACCCTTTTATCAAACAACCCTTTCATGTTTTTTATTTTTTCAATTTTTATATACCCAATTGAGATTTGTGCTTTTTTGTTTGTTTGTTTTGTTATGGGATTAGGGAGGAGGTATGAATGAAGAAGAAAAAAAGTGGCCTTTATGGTTGCAACCACTTCTCCGAACAAGTTTCTTTGTTCAATGTAAAGTCCACTCAGATTCTCACAAGAGTGAATGCAATATGTTTTGCTTGGATTGTATTAATGGAGCCCTTTGTTCTGCTTGTCTTGCTTCTCACAAAGACCACAGAACAATTCAGGTACTCAATTTTGGTTTGAAATCACTGACTTGATTTTGTGTTTGGGATTCATGTTCAATTTGACCCAATTATGTTCAAATTTGATAAATCAAATACTTTTCTGTAGCTTGTTTATGCATTGTTTGGATCAAATCCCTTTGATCAATTCAATAATAATAATAATAAAAAATTCTCCTTTGAATAATTGCTTTTTTTATTTTTTATTTATTATTATTACTCATTTTTATTGTCTGTTGTTGGTTCTGCTTTGATGGATACTTTTATTTAAATTGTGGTATTTTCTTTTGGCTAAAATAAATAATGTGGTTGATAATTGATATTCTCTGATGAAGATTTTTATTTTATTTTATATTTTATTTTATGAATTTTGAAAGATAAGGAGGTCTTCATACCATGATGTGATAAGGGTATCTGAGATACAAAAATTTCTGGACATAACAGAAGTCCAAACTTACATTATAAACAGTGCAAAGATTGTGTTCTTGAATGAAAGGCCTCAACCTAGGCCTGGAAAAGGGGTTACCAATACCTGCCAAGTTTGTGATCGCAGCCTCCTTGATTCCTTCAACTTCTGCTCTCTTGGTTGTAAGGTATATATATATATATATTATATTGTTCAATTTAATTAAACCAAATTCATATACATCTAATTACTTTTTACCCCTTCATTTGATTGCTGTATGATATTTTTTCTATGGTAAAGTATTAAAATGGTTAAAAACTGCATTTTTTGCATCTTTGGATTATATTATTAGTAGCAAATATGGCTTTTTGTTTTCATAAATTTTATGATATTTTTATAGAAATGTTGTACTTGTATGTAAAGTAAAACAATTGTAACTACCTCCTACTTATTTTCTGTATAAAGTATGCAAACATTAAGGTGTACTTTTTCTGTTTCCTTTGAAAAAGTAAGAAAAGATGATAATGAGAGTAGGTGGATGGATATAAATGACCACTTCAACTTTTGATTTTTTCTTGTTAGATTGTTGGAACCTCCAAGAAGAAGTTGAGGAAGAATAATAAAATGTTACTAAGTAAGAAAGATGGGTCTGATGGTGAAGAGTCAATGAATGGCATAAGCAATGGAAGTGGTAGAAACAAAATCCATAGCTTTACACCTTCAACACCACCTCCAACAGTGGTCAATTATAGAACAGCTAAGAGGAGGAAAGGAGTTCCACATAGATCTCCAATGGGTGGAGGAATCATTATAGAGTACTAATAAATTAATAATGTTATATATAGTGGTTTTAATGTCACTTACCAATCAATATTTATACTAAAAAATATACAATAGTTGTTGCCACTTCCTTTAAGTGGTGTCATTGAAAATATCATGTATAATTTACATAGTTGCAATTGCAACACCAGAGCCCTTATCCCCGAGGCCGGTGTTGAAAGGATTTGGATTGCATGTAGTCAATACTGCACGCAGTTCTACGGTCAGAGTATCTGTGACTGTCTGATTAAATTGGACTATTTTGATTTTAAGCTTGTATTTGTAGATTTAATAATAGTAATAACAATAAAATCTATTTGAAATCAGGACGTTCGATTTTTATCAGACGATCACAGATGTAGTGACTGTAGAAATTCATGCAGTCAATTCAGACCTGTGTAGAAAATTTCTACTCTATATTGTATATGGAGAAAAGGGAAAAGAATATAAAAAAAGGAAGAAAAAAATTGTATTAGAAAGCAAGCAATAATGTAAACATAGTGTGGGGAATAGTTGGTTTGGGATGCTCTAAATGTACAGATATTAGTGGTTTGTAGAAAGGAATTGTATAGCATCTAATTTGACAATAATAAAGTTATGATGATGTGTATTAATTATATTATTCCCTTGGTTTGGTACATGACCATTGTTGTCCTTGTCCTTTCGAAGTTGAAAGTATGCATTGTTGGGCTGGTGGAGTAGTGGATAATTAAACTTTTTTAAGTGCTTGATTATTGGCCTTTGCTTCTCTTTTCTGCTTTTGGAGCTTTACTTGTTATGATAATAAATAACTCTAATAGTTTAGTCATGTGATAAAAAGATAAATATAGATTTGCAGGGTTACAGGTGCAATTCCCGTTAATATCATTGAAGAGAGACAAATATAATTCCTTCAATAAGTGATGAACGAACTCTAAATTCTTTCTTAATTTGACTGAGACACCATTTTCTCACCTCAATTTTTTTTAATCCAAACAATAACAATACAATGGCAGTGGCAGCTGATTAGTGCACTAGTACACATAGGATACAATTTTTGGAATGGTGGGTGCGATTGTTCTTTTTTATATGACAGTATAAGATAAGATGTGCTAATTCTACACACTCTGGCTTTACACTTTCTTTTATGGCAAAAAAAATATGTAGGTACTATTATTAATCTTTTTGTTTACTGGAAAGTACTATTATTAATCTTTGATATAAAGGGTAGTACTATTATTTATAAAATGGGTCCTACCGCATAAGAAATGAGATCCATACAAATTAAGAACATTTACATGAATTTCAATACATAATAGAGATAGTGTTGAAAAGACACTCTTGTGTGTCGTTAACCGTCTTTGTAATGCTTTCAATATTCATTCTTAATTAATGTTCAGATTTTATACTACAATTTTTTTTCTTAGCATTTTGTTTTTAATTTGTTAAAATAAAATACACATAGTAATATAGCATGGTAATTAGTGTCCAATGCTCTGCAAAAGAAAACTACTATTTAGTTCTACCTTTTCTATAACAAAATGAAAACAAAAATAAATTAATAAAAATTAATATTTTAAATTAAATAAAAAAAATATTAACTTATTTATATTTATATTTTGGGATGGAGTGAGTTAAAGTTTGCAATAAAAGAAAGTTTTTTGTTTTTTTGTTACACTTCCTTTTATTGCAACATTTTATATCTATTTTGGCTGTTCATTCAGCTTAACGAAGCTCTTGATTATATGCCCTTTAATGGAAAAGTAGCAATTACTTTAGTGGCCATTATTTTGTTTGAATTTTTGTATGACTAACTTGTCATCATTGCCTAGTTGAATAATGCACACATTCAATTATTATTATGCTTAAACAAATTTTAGCTCGTGTAATTTGAGATTGACTTTGTTTTGCTTTTTAGATGCTTTTGTTTGTTTATTTTGTGGCTCACACAACAATACTATGTCCAATCTTAAATATAAATAAAAATACGATCAAAGAAAAAAAAAGATAAAATCTTGAGAAACAACTATTTAATAATCTCTTTGACAAAAAAAAGAAGGGCCACAAAGAGTCTCCCCACACTATAAATTTGAATTACAAGGAGTTAGGGATTAGATTTGATTTGAGAAATATTGATTCTAAAGTAGTATAAAATCTAATTTGGTTATACTATCACTTCATTAATTTTATAAAATTAGTTTTTATTGAAATTGTATATGGATGACACTTTTAATAAATTTTAGAATTAATTTTATGTTACCTCAAAACTTAGAAATCATAGTTTTATGAATGATTTTTGGATTAGAATCAAGCTGGAAACGTAAACAAAATCACCCAAAAAGTGATTATGAGAGCTCCTAATATGAAACCAGGATAAACATATTCTATTACTCGGACTCTGTTAATAATCAATTAGGTAGCAAATTTTAATTAATCATGCTACAAAATAAAGAAATTAATCAAATTACATCTAATAGTCTTTTTTTACTGGAAATTGCATCTAATAGTCTAATAAATTAATAATAAATGTAATCGATTGGAATAAGGTTTGTTTTAATGCGATTAGAATTACATTTAAGAATTAGAAAGTAATTATGTATATAACTTATAAGAAGAAAAAAAAATTAGAAAGTGAGAAATGGTGGAATCCAATTTGGACTAAGGGTGGAGACCGGAAGGTAGCACTTTGTCTACAAAGTGCTATAGTTCTTATAATTATTTCAACACTTAAGTTAATATAAAATTAACTACGATTAGAAGTAAGAGATAAATTGTGTACTTTACTGATACGCGTATGATCATATATATATATAATGTGTTTAGACCTGCTAGTGTGGTAATGATAATGTCTTTGCTAGATTTTCTACAGCAAACTCCTTTTATGTTTTCATTTATCTATTGAAGTTAGGGTTGACAAAGAATATTCCACGTATGCCACAAAGACTTGATTGATTCTGCTTAACGAGCTAATTTATAATCATTTTTGAGTAATTTTTTCTCTCATCCGTAGTATTTTCAGAAGTCTTTAAAGTTAACTCATAATAGTTTTTAGGTGATTTCTTTTCTCACCCTAATGTTTTCAAAAGCCTCCAAAATGTGTTTGAATTGACTACATCAAAAATATAAAATTCATACAAGGAAAAAAACCATTTAGCCATTTATATAACTTTCAATTGAATGTGCCTTGGCCTAATCAATAATTGGTGGCAAAATAGTAAAATCAGAATGTAATTACAAGGTCCACGTCGACAACCTCATATTTATTTTTTTTGACTTAGACAACCTAATTTTCTTTCTGCAAGAATTTAAATAAAATTGGATTATTACTTACAATTTTATTTTTCTTTAGGTTCTATAGATACTTACACTTGACTACGTCCGTAAATTTTAGAATTCGAACGGCAATTTTGAATTATTCCTTTTTCTTTGAAACCTGATTCCCGTTGAAATTTGATCTATGGTGGTTACAACTGGTTTAAACAAAAAAGTTAAAACCGCGCGAGGGTTTATTCGTTCTGAATAAAGACTCAATCAACAGTGTTAAATTCAAAGTCTCACAATGAAAGATGTTTGTAGAAACTTCCAGCGAGGCAGGTCATTCTTCTTCTTCTTCTTCTTCTTAATTTGTTGTTTCTGTTCCATTCTTATTCTTATAACAAAATTTGAATTGTTGTTTGTTGTTAATATTTCAGCTGTAGTTATGGAGAAAGGTGTAGATATCTTCATGTACAACAACAGCCACAGCGAAAATCTAATAATGTTAATGGTTTTGGAGGACAACCCAATTCTCAACAGCACCCAAATACAAACCCTTTTGGATTTGGGTCTGCCTCTTCTGCCTCACAGCAACAGCAAAAGACCAATCCTTTTGGTTTTGGCAACCAAAACACCAACCAGTTGAATGGGAAACCAAACCAATTCCAGGTTCCAAACAACTTCATTATTACATACGAGAGCTTATGTCATGAATGCTTAAATTCAATTAGCTTGTCTCATGGGTTCAACTGATTAATGACTTTTAGTTAAGGTCAGATTGACCGGGAGTACCAAGTTCGAAAATGATTCACTAGACTTTACTTACTTTCTTTAATTACTTTCTGGCCGAACTATGAATTACTTATTGGAAAACTACTTGTGTTGTCAATGTTTGTTTTTAAAGTGAAAATTGAATTTGGAGGTGATAGAATCAAAGAGGGAACGGGATAAACTCCGGATAAGCTATTTTCATAAGTTAGCTTGAGGAGCTTATTAAAAATAAGCTGATTACAGCTAATGACAAATTGTTAGCTATTGTTATCAGCTCAGTAGTCAGCTCAATTAAACACTTGCATAAATGCTTGTGTTGTTAGATAAGTTTAAATAAATTATTTCATATGTCCTCTGGTATGTACACATTGTGAAGTGTTTTTTAATTATTGGCTACTATATTACATGACTATATCATTTATGCTATTCAATATTTTTGGAGTGGCTTTTGTGAGGTTCTCATTGTTATATTTGGTTTCACTTTTCTTGTTAATTTGATGTGTGATTATTTGTTTTAGTATTGATGATTTATTTGCTTCTGAATCAGCCTTTTGAAAACAAATGGAGTCGATCTTCATCCAAACCCCAGAATGGCACTCCACGTCAATCTGATAACCATTCCCAAACGGTGAATCATAAGTAAGAACTGATCAATCCTTCATCCATCTCTCATCAAACATGGATAATTTTCTTGATGTAGTATCAAGTGAGCATGGGGAACAGGGATGAAAATAATGCCACTTAGACACCCATTTACTTCTGATTAAAAATACGAGTAGCAAGGCCTAACCACTTACACTCTGCATAACACACAGACTCATGGTGCCTAGGGTTTTGCCTTTGATGTGAAGATACAAATATGATATATTTCAATTTGTTGCATATGCACCACCTCTGGTTCAGCTGAAGCGCATGACGAGTGCTATGATTGCCTATAATTTGTTAACGAGTGTCTAACATGTGCGTTAGATTGCTTTCTCAATCAAATAAACAAGCATAATAAAAGTTAGTGTCATTATTTTGTTTTCCTTCACCTTTGTAGTCTCTTTTTGGTGTTAACTGGACCATCTCTTGTATCCCCCCCACCCCCATCTAATTATATTTCTTTTTCTATATTAAAGACGTCTCAATATGATGATTTTATTTCCATGTTCTCTATCAATGTTTGTGGTTCTTGCCTTTTTAAAATTTTTGCATTTTGCATTGGTTCACTTCTTCAAGAGTTAAGTTATATATTTCACTAAAGCTTGGTTGCTGTAATTGAAGATGCACAGATCCCGAGGTTTGCAAGCGCCAGATTGCAGAAGATTTTGAGCAAGAGAAACCGCTTTGGACACTTACATGCTACGGTCATTGCAAAGGGTATTATTTTTTATGCATTAGGGTTTAAAAACATTGATCAAACTTGTTTGTAACTATAAATAATATGTTGCTTAATGATGGAGTAAGTCATTGTGTAGTAGTCTAGTAACTAATTCAGTCAGCACACCATGTAGGGA
>NC_021165.2:20297888-20319887 GCF_000331145.2 Cicer arietinum
GAAAGATCGATATTCTTCAAAACCTATACAAGTGGAATATGTTGCAAAGGATTGTCAATTTTTTTTCCATCTATTCTTCTCGTCTAACACCAGTTAGACCACTAAGCATTATACGCCAGTTCCAAAGTTTCTGTCTAAAAGATGAAAGAGGTTTTAATAGATACAGTTTTCACGTGCATTACAAAGCCAAGTGATTGTAATTTGCATGGAATGCTCACATACATGATCTCTCTTTTTATACATATTCCAGCAAACTTCAGTAGAGCCTTCTTTAGTTACCTGTGAGTTATGCCACTTCCCAGTCAGTTAACAGTTTGAAATAAGGAGTAAAAAAATTCCCAAGTGAATGCTGTATTGTTCATCAGGAATATACCAGCTATTGAAATGAACCTGAAAACATCACATCCAATTTGTGCACCAAATTCTATACGTAAAAGAGATCCTGATCTTCTTTCCACTTTTGAAAGAGAAATTGCTTTAAAGAATCTTAACCAGTGCACTAGCAAGAAAGACAAGTATCATGATAGACTTTGACTTTTGTTTTCCAGTGCTCCTTGTGACATTGTTGGAGATATTAGCTATGAAGAACTACGGGCAGCGGCTTATGAGGATGCTAAGAATGGAATGAATTTGCAATCAATTGTAAGAAACCTGATCTAATATTAATATGCCTACAGTTTCAAAGGAGTTCCTATTTGTGATATTTAGAGATTGTATTGCTTTGTTGCATTTTTTATTCCCTTCTTTTTTTCCAACCCCCCTCTATGGATACCCGATTCCCTGGCTACTTGTATTTCATTTTTCTCTAGTAATATATGTTTTTCCTATTGAAGAAAAGCCTCCTTTCAATTTTTTTTTATGTGAACTACAAGGTGATTGTTAAATTCATGCAATTATTTTCTCTGGTTTAACCTTAAAATATGTTGTTACAGGTTGAGAAAGAGAGAAACATACTAAAATCCAAATTGGTTGAGTTTGAAAAACTACTTTCTGAACCCTACAAAATGCCTCTGAATTCTTCTATTGACATCCAAAAGCACCAATCTAATGGAGCCAATGCAAATGCATTTTCACTAGCCACTCAAAATAATGGTCCTTTAGCAGTCTCAAGCTTTAGCCAACTGGGTGCTTCAATGAACACTGGTTTTGAAAGGTAACAATCACATGCTTCAGAACATTTTGTTCTTTTTCAATGCGTGGAGTCAAAATATGACTTAAATCAAGAAATATCCAAATTTTAGGTAACAGGGAGGGAATGCAAAGAGCTTAAGTGGTGCATGATTTGCACCTTATAAGATATACACGAGGCCTGATTATTTGTGACCTAGTTTCTTTAGTTGACTGCATCACACCTCTACAAGCATTCGTTTCTCTAGTACTGGAAGTGCAATCTACTATTTGTTTTTGTTTGAGATTATGGTGTGATTGTAAAGAGAGTGGTGAAAGACACAAATCTTTCTGTTTTTGTGGTTTAAGGTTACTGTTTCAGAAATGTTAATAGTTAATACAGACTTGTTAATATCTGTGCAAGTTCTGTAGAATGACCCAGGTCATGAGAATTTCGTGTCTAAATACATACATATAATAGATTATGATGGTTTTTTATGTTTGACATTGAACGATTCACAACAGTGTATGCTATAATGATTAGGAATTAGGAAGCAGACCTCCAATCATTGCTTCCCATGCAAAGATTTTATCTTGTTCCTTTCTTTTATATTCGGGTGATTTGTTTTGTCTGCACTTGATGTGTGGTAATCTGTTTGTCACTTTCTTGTTAGGCCCGCTGCTGCACCACTAATGGCCACTCCAGTGCAGCCTAGTTCCTTTGGAAATGGAGGTATATGTTTTTGCAAAAGTTTGATAACAAGCACTAAGATGATCGCATCTGTCCTCTGTTTTCCTTGTTTGACCATGGATGTTGTAATGAATTGTAGGAAACTTTTTCACATCCAACACAGAAAATCTATTCGGCAGTGGAATCTTGGGTGGTCAAAGCACCCCCTTTTCTACACCAGCGGAGTTGACAATGTTTCCAGGTTCAACTTCCCAGCCCCAACAACCATCCTTTGCGTTCAATAACACTAGCTCCACTACAATGCTTCCGACAGCATCAGATGTTCTGTAAGTTGCTGGTCACATTAGTTTAAAGTTCTACACAAGTAGTTGTGACAATTTAATCAAATTCCGTTCTCCTTCATTACTCAACTGAAAGTAGTTCTGCTGTATTGCTTGGTCAAATACAACTTTTCATAGAACATAGAGTTCAATTAATATGACATAGATCATAACATAACCAGCGCGCTGACCTTGAGTTTTTTAAGCTTGTTGCATCTTCAATTACTTATGCATTTTCAATTTGAGCAAATCTCTTGATACTCTTACGTAATTCTCTTTTTTTTTTTTATCACAAAACTCGTATAATCTGACTTCTTTGTAAATACTAAATTGATTGTGATAAATTTTAGCGATATAAAGATTTCACCAGGTAATATATCTTCTACTTTGATTGCTATTTATCAAAAGAGATGAGCAGAATCCTTAGTTCAATTGAAGTATTCTTGGTAATTCCCAAATGCAAGTTTTTTTTGTGTGTTGAAGAGTGAGAAACAAAAGAAAGGGCAGAGATGATGAATGCAATAGACAATTATACCTCAGATGGTCATTTCAACCTGTTGGGATATCAATAATCGCTCAGGAAATCATTCTAATTTGACTAGAAATTAAAGACCCAATTGAGTTATAAATGTTATAATTTGGACAAAGTTAGGTGCATATTTCAGTGATAAAATCAATTTTGTTTAGCCATCTGTTACATTTTATAGATTAGAAAGATTTTAATGTTGGTTGAGATGCTTGAAGCAGATGGGTCTACTGTTTCCTTTAATAATTATTCAACAAAGCCTCCAACTTTTGTTAGTATTTGAACCAGCTTGATAAAACTTGCAATCCAGCCTCGTGTGCTGGTTACCGATACTTAATACTTTCGCTTGAATCTTATGACTGTCTATTCTTGCAGAAATACGTCCCAAGTGGAGAATGTGTCCGGAGATGTCAGTATCTGGTTAAAGGAGAAATGGAATCCTGGAGAGGTAATAATTTTTGCTGTCCTTGTTGAGGTTTGGAATAAGTGTCCATTCAGGTTTCTCAAAAACATTAATTTCATTTACAAAACTATGAAAAAGTTCCCCTGTGACACATACAAAGTCATCATCCCGAGCATCACAAGTTCTTGCATCACAAGTCTTCATCCCGAGCATCAAAATTTGGCAGATTTAGGCTTACTTTTTGACTATATATTTTAAAATTCTAGTGTTAGGGAAATTTTCTCAAGTGCCTTGTTATATGCTTACATTTTTCTTTGTTTTATATCTTTTAATTTGACAGATTCCGGAAGAAGCTCCTCCAGATAGATTTGTTCGGTAGACATCTGTGTATTGGCATGTGAGACAGGGCGGCTAGTAGTATTTTTCTAATAACTTTAGGTCCTTTCTTTGTTGAATTAGAGGTATATCCACTGTTGAATGAACAACAAGAAACGAGGAGGCAAAAGCAAAGACTCGATTAAAGTTCTCACAAGTCCTTCATTGATAGTTATTACACAATCCTCTTATTTATGTAGTATTTTTCTTCCTGTAAAAACATGAGTGTCATATCAGGATAGAAAAATTATTTGTGTTTGCAAGAAATTAGTTCCTCTTTGTCCAAAAAAGGAAATTAGTTTATCCTTTTTCTTTGTAACACGACAAAAAATTATGCTCCTCAAGATAGAAAATTTTCAGTTTTTGGGACAAATTCAAGTCCACTTGATATAAGGTGTAATTTTTACCCTTTTCATTTCCAATGTCTTTTTGTTAGTTGGTTGCTTTTTGTCATTGATTGAACCAAAATTTGCAAATGAAAGTTTAATAATGTTGAATTAAAACATGAATTAATAGGATTTCTGCAATTTGTTATATAACTATTGAAGTTAAAATTAAACTTAGGACTAAAAAGAGCGTAAAGTAAAAACAAAAACTTGAAGAAAATAAAGCTCCATTTCAATGACATTAAAGTATCCAAAAATAATCTGAAATAAAGCTCCATTGCTAATTAAATGAAGATATCAATGTACCTAACATAATAAAAGGTCCATTGCTAATTAAAGGCTGGACAAAAGCCTATGTAATTTAATTGCCAGCATAGCTATTTTTTTACAATGAAAAAGTATTTACAGGACTCCTAAACATATCGAAGGAATACATACATTTTATGAAAGAATTTCGGAACGCAATGCGAAGTGCAATCTAATTAGACACTGGAAATATGATCAGTACCAATATCGGATCGAACCGTGGTCTTATCAAGTTGAAATTCAAAAGATTCAGCCAATTTGACTGCATCTGAAATTCTAAGCCTTGTTCCTTGCTGTGCAACAACAGTGGCTGCAACCTTAGCTGCTATTGTACCTATACTTCTTAAATCCGACATGCCTCTTAAAACACCATACAGTATGCCAGATGCATATGCATCACCAGCACCACAAGTATCTACTGGAACACATGGAGAAGGAGGGATGTATACTGCTTCACCTTTTACACCTATGTATGAGCCTTTGATACCGTCGGTAACAGATACTAGAGGGACAAACTGACTTAGATACCTTGTAACACAAACAGTGCTCTCTTTTGCATCAAAATTACAAAGAGCTCTTGCCTCATCAACGTTTGCGAAGATTAAATCCGCATAGTTGCCTACAATTTCCCTGATGAACGAACAAATAAAAGTTACATACAAGCAAATGTGTGATCTAAACATCGGAAAATATCATTCATTTTATTATTTTTAATTTCTCAATTGAATCAATGTACTAATACATTGTAAGTTAAATTATGTAGTCCATTAGATAATTACAGTTACCCTTTGGCTTAAAAAAGTCTTTAGTATAGAATAAGTCAATATGCCCATTATTACAGTGGTACCACGCCGGCCTTAATTAATGGCATGGAAATCACAAAATTTGATATGTTAAAAGGAAATCATTTAGGCAGTAAGTGGAAATGAATGAATTAATATAAGGAAAGACTTTATCTTACCAGAAATGATCAAAATGTCTCTCAATGCAGGAGACATCTGAAGCTGTTACTGCAACCAAGGCACCATTACTCCTAGCTTCTTTACATGCTTTGGTTATTGCTTTAATAGTATCGGGAAGTTCAAATAGATAGCCTTCAACAACAAGTATGTTGGTCTTAGAAACTGCACTTGCCAAGGAAGCGTCAAAGTTAACAGTTGAAGATGTGCCCTGACACCAAAATGCAGAAATATTAGCATTTTCCCTTCATTATTTCATTTCATGACAGCAAAAAATAAAATCAATTACAATATTCTGGGAACCCATCGCATTGAAAGTGAAATTTAATTTTTCCAGGTAGAACCAAAGCATTTAAAGCCTTCAATTGTATTCCACAAGAATAACAAAAAAAACTCTAAATAAAATAGAGTAGTAAAATTAAATGAATTTGCATCTTCACACTACCTGATGAGGACATAGAATGTATAACCAAGGAAGAAAGCCTAGAGGATATTCAAGTACTTGGAACCCCAATGACAAGAGCAAGGTCAAAGAAGGCGAAAGAGGTTCTAAATAACTTGATAACCACGTTATTTGAAGCAAGTACAACTCATGAAGAATTGAAGCCTAAGATAGTCAATTGCTTAACCCAAATTGAAGAAGTTAACGAATGAAGGCGGCATCTATGTGTTATCAAATTTTAATATTTGTTTTAATTAAAGTAATAGACTGAATTAATAAGAAATTTGGGTGTAACTGTAAAAATTTTAGTTGGGCCAAATTTAGAAAACTTTTTAGGAGTTGCCATTATAAAAGGCAAACCCTTATTTTTTTTAAGGCAGATTTTGAATTTTATTTTTGTGAGGCTTTGCTCTCTAGAGTTCTTGAAAGAATTCATCTTTGAACTTATCAAGGTTGTTAATCCTTGTGGCGTTCTTTTTGGTTTATCAATCCCTAGATTGTGGCGCCATTTTGTTCTTGGTTTCTTTGCTGAATAATAATTTTGAGTTTCCTTTACATCAAACCCTAATACTCCAATTCTATCAATTTTTGTGTTCAGTAACCTGCGTTCATAACTCGAGTTCTATATACTTGTTTCTGGTGATTCAACAGCCTAATTCGTGTTTCAGAACGTCATCTTTCACCTCGTTTTGGAATCGCCCGATTCGGAGTTTCGTAGCGCCGTTTGTCGCATTCTCCAGCTATACGCGATTTTTGACTCAAATCTGTAAGTTTCTGACCTAGAACGATCCTTAAAGTGAACCATGACTAATAGGATCATATCACTACCCTAAGTTATAGCAACCTTGATTCTAGCCAAATCTATGTAATGAACCAACAAAAACTGTTTCAAACCGAAGTAGAGGGTAAACCGAATGCTCGTCAAGATTTTCAAAATGGTAGTTTGATAGAATGATAGAAACAGTATGTTGCGGAAACCATTACCAAATGGACATCTTTGTAAGAAGAAATAAGTGAATACATAGTAAACAATGTATATGCTCAATTTCTCATAGCATACCATTGATGAAACTTTCATGTTAAAAAAAAAAACAAATAGGTGTTTTCTTCACCATACATAATGAAATATAAATTACACAATCTAGTTTTAGAACAGAAGAATAAGAACTCACGAAAACTTTGAGCAACTTGTAGAACTTATAAAACTTTTGAGCAACTCCTATAGTTGACTGGTTCATTACGTCGGTCAAACACATGTATGTGTTTCTTCTGATAAATAAAATTGTAATGCTTAAACTAGAGGGAAAAAGGGATAAAAGAATGAACAATATATAAATTGTTGTAAATATATCTCCTTCTCAAATTTCAACAAGGAAGTGGCAAAATATATATAGTAATATTCTTCATTTGTAGCATATCGAACCTGATATGCAAGCATTGTGCGCTGGGCATCTGGAGTTGTGAGAACTATGACCGTTCCAGTTGTCGCATCCTTGATAGGCGCAGAAAGAAATTGCACATTTGCTCGCCTTAATTTTTCTCTAAAATTTTAAAAAATGTGAACAAGAAATATAAATAACTTCATCAAATCTCACTTGCTCAAAATAAAACTCGTGGAATCATTAATATGATTGCAAATCAACATAATGATAAATCCAAATATAGGAGTGCTTCTGACTTATGGAAGAACAAGAGATTAAAAGACAGACAAGTAGATTATTCCATAACTCATCATAGTAATTGAAGAGACATGAGAGAATGAAGTTCCAAATTAACTTCTTTCTTTATATGAAACTAAATCAGTCACAACGTAAGTAGCCATATTAATTTGATCAAAGAACAGTGCAGTAATGAGGGCAAACCTGTAGAAGCCACCCAATAGATCGCTCGCCACACTGCCAGCCATTGCCACATTTATTGCAGGAGCTCGGGCGGAGCGATTTCCAAGCCTTGCCAGGGCAACTAGGGTATTGGAAAGAGATCCACCAGCCGCAGCTTTATAGCTGCACCCATCCATAGCCTGCAAAACTCTACCTCTTTCCTCATGATTTACAAGTTTTCTTGTTCCCTTTTCTAATCCCAAATTCTTCAGGAACTCGTCATCCACTGTGCCAGAGAAGTCAACCTAAAAGAATTTCCAAAACAATACAGTTAAGACTCATTGTTCTTTCCAAAATGTATGTGTATCTATCTATTTCAACAAATGACGGTATACATGATAATGATATATCACTTAATCTAAACAAGAATTGAGGGGGTTCCAATATGTTAACAGTTTGAAGGTAGGAGAACAAAAGAGAAAAACACAACTCAATTCTTGTAAAGTAAAGTGCATATATGCAAATCCAAATGCAACATTTGTTCAATGCACATGTCTTAATAAAAGTTATATATCTGTTTGTATTGACTTATTTCTTTGAGCATATCTAAAGACAAACACAATCAAGCAACTACACGTAAACAATTTATGACGTACCCATATGCTGTTTTCGCCTTATTCTCATAAACTCTCCATGTCAATGTCGAGGAAAGCTTATGAAACTAGCTATTACATGAAAATATTGACTTTATTTTATTCTTTATTAAAAAGATGGTTTATACATAAGTAGTTATATGATATACGCTGAAGCACCGGCATTTGTAATCAAATAAGTGTCTCGACACGACAACTACACATTGATTACTCCCAATTAATTCATTTTCTCAAATTATTATGGATATCACATCCGTGTTTGATAGGCTATAAGTGTTTGACTAAGCTAGGGCTATGGTTTTGTCCTTGTGCCCATTATGTAGAATGAACTGAAGTATACAAAAAAAATAATTGAATGAGCAATGAAAAGGGAAAATAAATTACCATGGCTTGTCCAAGACCTAAGACATCCCATCTTTCAGGGAAAACAAAGGAGCTAATAGACCCTTCTTCTTCTTCTTCTTCATCTTCTTCGTCAACTTCAACTTCATCCTCATCATTAGCCCTAGCCCTTATATGTTGTTCATCGTCTTCTTCATCATGGTTGTCCTCGCTGTTAGTGTCAAATTCAGCAGCTCCACCAAAGGAAGAGACTTTGAAGAGGCGACGGCGAATGGAAGCGGAACACGACAAATGTCTGCGTCTATAGCGGCAGAAAAGGGAGCGTGAAGTACGGCAATTTGATAATTGGAGAGGAGGAAGATGAGATTGGAAGGAGAGTTGAATTGGGTGAGAGAAAGAAGAGACGCGAAGCAGAGAGAGAGACATGATGGTATTATTGAATGTGAGTGACGTGTCTCTGTGTCTTTGGAGACACAAAGAAAGTGTGGTTGTGGCTATGGCTATGGCTACGGCGAAGATAAGGTGGAAAGAGGGAGGGAGAAGAGGTAACAGAATTTACGTATATACCCTTTCAGCTAAGGGGTTGACAAATTCTAGAAGCACCACAGTTGAGATGATTGATTTAGATATCATAGACACAAGAATCATCATCCCATCTCAACTATTTCGGTCAACATGTTTGGGCCACGCTATTTTAATAGGTGCACGAACAAAAGTAATAAATGTAAACTTGCTGTAAATAAGTTTTTAGTTTTTACGCTCTAGTTCTACCTTTTCGAGTTGGAATTGATTACCGTATAATTTTTTATTTAAATAAAAATAATTTTTGATGGAAATAATTGAACTACACTACTCTATCAGTTTCACCATTTTTATTTATTTTAAATTATTTATTATTTTATATTAATAAGATAATATTAATTATTTTTTTTCACTTATATATATTTATTTATTGTATATTAATTCATTAAATTTCTCAATTAATTAAAATTAATAATAAAATTTAAGTACTTAAAACCCGTTTTACTATTAGAATACTAAAATCAATTATTTTATAATTTTGTTAACAATTGTCCACAATCTAAGTATGACATTTAAAATGAGGGTAAAGAGAATATTTTTTTTTTTACTATATAAATAATTGAGCAACACGTTGATTTTGTAAAAAAAAAATGTATTATTTCGGTCTCTAATATAATAAAAATATATAGGATCAATTCAACACATATGAATTGACTTAAAGCGAATTATAATATTAAATTGAATTTTTTAAATTTTAGTATGACATCACTAATTTTAATATAATTGATGTCATCTAATATTTATTTTTTTAATTAATTTAACATTAAATTAAAAAAGATTTATATATTTTAATTTAAAAAATATTAAAATCCAAGATTTTTTGTTAAGAAAAATATATTTTTTGAGGTCTTTTAATAAAATAAAATTTTAAAATGATTGTTTTAGTGGTTTTATTATTGGACCGAACATGAAAATAGTTAAAGATAATTGATCTATCATCTTAGAATTGAATTAACTCCATTTGTCTTCTATATCATATTTTTTTTCTTATATTTCAAGATAAAATAAAATAGTTGATTAATATTAATAGTCTTGTCTAATACGACCATATTAACTGCTGTATTTCATAAATTTTAGTTTCATTTAGATTTTGAAGTTCTCTTTATGTTGATGATGTTCTCTCAATCTAATCTTTCTCCATTTTGTTATTGTTCTCCACCGAATAGGATTTTTTTATACAACCTTCAAAACACATTTCTTTCACACATCTCCATAACCTTCTCCCATCCTTCAAAACAAGCACACATGTCCATTACAAAAGAAAACTAATTTTTTATCCCAAAAAATCAACTTATTACAATAGTACTGGCAGAAAAGACGATGGTGGTCCGCTTTAAAGTGTTCATAAATTAAAAGAATTTGATAATCAAATGTATCTCGCCAGGAAGAAAAATAATGTGGTACTAGTTTCTTATGAGTGAGTTAGCGGCCATAATGTGGTGGTGGAGGACCTGGGGTAGGAGACACATTTCTAGCTATTGTTATGTCTTTTAGGGATAATGACTAAAAAAATTCAGTGTAACGATTTCATAAAATATCTTGTGAGAGTATGTTTCATAAATAACATGTTTATACCTAACATTCCAAACTATTTCCAAATCCTGAAAGCTAATAATACTTGACTTATCTAACCATTTAATAACCTCATGTAATGGAAATCTAATGATGTCATGTCAAGTCAGTTATTGAACTGAATAACAAATGAGTTGCCATATTCATAAAATAAGAGTGTTGGTACCAATAATTATGATAGACAAATAACGGAGTTGACAAATGACAGTTAAAAGTTAAAGAAGTGAATCCTCTCATATTTGAAATGAATATGAGGGATAATGTTTCCTTTCTCACTCTTCCTATGTCTAGCAGTTCTGAAAAATGTACAAAATTCGACAACACATCAATTTGTAGTGCATATATATGAGAGATGTAGACATGGTAAAATACTGACGAATGATGATATCAGACAGTTGAAAAATAAGTGTGTAACCATAAGATAGATTATCTGCTACATGATCTTACATAAATTTTATTTCATTCATTTAACTCTTTTGTCTGACTTATATGTTTATCACTTATCCAATTTTAGTGATCTGTTCAATAATAATTTTGTTAAATTATATAAAAGTTGAAATTTATTATCTAAATTGTCCCTCATATCATTTAATTGCATAAAAATATGATAATTTTGGGTAAACTATTATTAAATAGATGAAAAGAATCAAACTTTTATTTATATTTTGTTACACCACTTTTTTTACTAATGTAAAATGGTATTAATTCATTCAAATTAGTATAATACATTGATATAAAATAAATTCAAAATTGCTAAAATAAAAAAGATGAATATGTGAATAAACTCAGAACATCCAAGTTTATTAACGACAACATGTCTATAAATATGATAAAGTTTAAGTGTATGAAATATTCATACATCTAGATATGTAACGTTGACGATGTCAAATTCATTGATTGAAAATTATAATGAACCAAAATTACTCTGTTAATATAAATCAAACAAACACCGCAATAAGATGAGAAAATTAAAAACTCCACACAACGATGATAGTCAAAACAACGTCACACTAACTCACAAAATCATATAAACATACAAAAGAAAAACTAAATATGTTTGAAATCCATTTATTTAGATAAAACAAAAAAAAAATTAATAAAGTGACTTAATCAAAAAATGATTATAAACCTTTGTAATTAATAAAAAGAAGAGAAATTTTAAGTTTATTTTAGCAGCTACAACTACAGAGAAGTTTGTATGTCTTCCATGTATTGCAGTACATCTTAAATGTGTCAAAACTTAACGTATATTTTATTTTAAAATACAATTTTTAATCATTACGAAATTATTTAAAAAATAACTTTGGTCTATATTAAAATAAAATATATTTAATTATCTTTCAATTAAAAAAATTTTGAATAATTTTTGACAAATATATTCAAATATTATTAAAAAAAAATCTATTGATGTTTAAAATTTTTAATTTATAATTAATAAAATCTGAATTTTTCAATATAAAAAATAAAATAAATGTATAAAAATAATAATTTAAAATTTATTTTATATAGATAATTTTTTTATAATATTATAAATATATTTATAAAGATTCATTAATAAGATATAGCCGAGATTAAAAATATATCTACAATAATTTTATAAGAATTAATAATTGTAATTATTATATTACATCCACTTATACGAATACTTTTAAAGAAAAATGATTGAATATCATATCTTATTAAAAACATATTTATTAATTCAAACAAAAAGAGGGCAATTTGGGGAAATGTTAGAAGGGCAAGAAAAGTGAATGAAAATGCAAAGGGAAATTTGACGACGATGAGCTGAGCACAGAGGCAGCGAGGGAAGACAACCCACTTTCGTCTTCAAAATTATATTCTATCTGATCTTTTTCACGAACCCTAATTCTCTGAACACGCGCCACGATGTATTTGAAGAAGCCATTGTGGAGCGAAGGGATCGAAGCTGTGAAACAAGATTCAACTGGATCATCATCAAATCCAAATGGTGCGGTGTCGGAACTCGTTAACTCACTACAACAACAAAGGGTATATAGGGAAGTCACTCTTGCTCTCACAACTGGTCTCAGAGACGCACGTGCCGGTTTCTCTTTCCTCCGTCTCCGTGCTCTCCGTTCCATTCTCAATTTTCTCCGTTACGTTGCTCAATCCGATTCTACTATTCACCTCTTTAACCAAACCCAATCCATTCCCCATCTCCAAGGTCTCTTTTTCTTCTGCATTATGTTAGAAACTTAGATTGTTCATGAATGTAGGGCACTGTCACTTCGGTTGCTGACTCAATCAAAAATCCAAATTAGTAATTGAATTGTCGTTCAGTTTATTCCCTAATGTTATAACTGTCAGAGTTTATTGTATCTTTCAAAGACTTTTATGATAGTAAGTTGTATATTTTGAGGATTAATTTGATGATTCAACGGTTAATTTGAGTTTTTGTCCGAGTGATTGTCCAAAGTGATAGCGTCCTACACTTTGGACTAAAACAATGGTTTACCCTTACATTTGCTATTTCGTTTTTTTTTTTTTGCTTATTATATTATAGATTGTTTTGATTGTTTTATATGGTGGTGTTACTTTAATTACAGTGGTTCCGGTTCTCTTTCAGCACTCGCTAAAGGAAATAGGGAATGATTACAATTACAACAGGGTAGGAGATATGAGTCATATATTTGGTGTGGAACCTATGAAGTTAACAAGTCCGTCCACAGATGATGAAATTGCACTTGCTCTTAGAGTCTTGGAAGGTTGTTGTTTGCTTCATCCACACAGTACTGATCTTGCTCATCAACACAATGCTGTTCAGGTCATCTTCTTTTTTGTATTTATTTACTAGCTTGTATTGTCACCTCTGTAGCCCTCACACTTCTGATCAGATATCCAACAGTGACCCACCACCAATACATTGATTATATTCAATTAATTCATTTTTGTAACATTATTATTGATGTCGACTTGTCAATGTTGTGTCTGGTGTCCATGTCAATATTTGTGCTTCATAGATTGTCATTTCCTCCTATTAGATTTGTATATAACACTGATAGTTAAGATTGAAGGCATGCGACACCACACCGACATATGTGGTTAGATTCTATTACATCCATTTTTTAAAATTATTATTGGTGGCTCAATAGAAGCTGATGATGATGATAAAATAGCCATGCTTCTGATGTCTCCTATTTGGGGGTGAAACCAGAATTTGTAGATGCATAACCATATTTTTAGGAACATGATTGATAGAAACCAAGTCCGTTCCTGGGCCTCTTAAGGTCTACTCTTGAAGGCCCAAGAAGCAACAGGACCAAGCTGTATATTCTGAGCCTTTGGGTTTATTCTAGAAGGCCTCTCTAGAAGGTTTCTGTTTCAGTAAATTAAGGAAGTCATTCAGCAGATTAGGGAGTCTCGTTTCAAGCCTGTTATTTAGATTTTAGAGGAGGGTTGGGGCGAGTGAGGAGACATGGAAAGCATTGGATAGTAATTGGGAGTATTGAATTGTTATTCGACTTGGGAGCAGATTGCTTTTTCTTGCTTGTAACTTCCCTCCATTTTAATAATAACCAGAAATCATTGTTGCATTGCACTACCTTTTCTTCTTCTCTGTTATTCTGTTACTAATAGGAAAAGTTCTATCAGAACATTTAGAAGGTGACCCCCTCCCACTTACCACAGTCTCTAAAGTTAAACCAAGTAACTAGAAACCAATTTGTTTATGAAAATTTGTGGATATCCTCGCAGGTTTTGTTGAATATATTATCCACCCGAGGAGTTCTGGAGCAAAGTGCATGCTTAGATGCTTTGATCTCATTGATGGTGGATTCATCACCCAATCAAATGGTACCCTAACTCTTGTCTTTACATCATTTACAAATATGTTTCATTATTCTATCATTCTAGTTTTAACATATATTTTCTTTTATCATCCATTTATGCTTTATAGATTGAGGTTATAATTTCTTCATTGTTTGCGGTTTAGTAAGGAAGAGTTGCTGAAAAGTTTATCAGTTTCCAATACCATTACCAATAAAAGAAAAAGAGTTTGGCTGCAAGAGTTTATTTATTTAATTTTTGTTTAAAGAAGCTTTAGATTTGCGAGTGTCTTGGCTTAGCTTATATGATTTGGTAGTTGATGTTCCTCTTGATGCTTAGCCAAGAGTTTGTCCATGTTTGCCGATGAAGACCACATTCTCTTAGTTTACTTTTTCTAATTTCTCTCTCTTTTGATAATTACTTATCAGGATTTTGAGAAATGTAATGGGATTATGGAGGTTGCTGACCTTATAAGAGACAAACAAGTAGATGAAAATCTCAGGTACTGCTTCTTGTTACGGCCAATCTCATTAATTTTAATGCTCATATATTTTGTCAGACAGATCTTCAGCTCTCTTCTGTAGATAATTAGTCTATTGTTACTCTCATCTTGCTGGTCATGTTTTGTTAGTCACGCAACATTCATTTAGCTTACCTTCTCATTAATGTTGGACATTTATGTAGAGACCTGTTATATGACATTTGTAGAGAGCATCAGAATTTCTAATTTAGTTTGCATTGATAGTTGATCATTTAACTTCTTTTCTTTCAGAAACATAAACAATATGTGAGCAATGACACTTCAAAGACTGTGCGTACTGAGTAGCGCAGTTAGAATTTCATCCAAAAGGGAAAAATATGTTTTGCTATTACTTGTGATAGAAAAGTTCCACTGTAGGGTTACCATATCTATAAATACTATAATTTGCTAATTCAAATCCTCGTATATGATTCTGATCTGAATCTTACAATAATCAATGTCTATTATTCCATGCACAATTATCTTTTTTTTCAATGGAAATAATTGCCAAAAGAAACTTAAAAACCTCATGGCTTACTATTTATCAATGCATTTCTGCTCGCTAAAATTCCTTTTATAAACTAGGCAACTAAAAAGATAAAACAGATAGACCTCTGATTTGGGATCAATGACACGGGATAACGTTTTTATTTGGGATTCTTGATTCCTTCCATATCTTTCATTCTCACGATGCTTGCAATTTTCTCAGCTGTCTTGAGATAACTTGATAATAAAGGAAATGTTATTTTTCAGGTTAAAATGTGGAGAGTTTTTGCAGCTGCTCATTGGACATGTCAACGGAAGAGATGCACCTCCTTTGGCAACTATACATGAAGACACAAGGCGTCTCCTAGGGGAGACGTCAGCCTCCTTGATATGGGCTGCCAGTCAGTTTGGCTCCACGCTGGATCCAGAACAGAGACTAACTGCTCTCCAAATCCAGGCTCGCAGGATCTTAGAATCATTGGACTTGTATTGAATGTTACAAAAAATAGTCATGCAATTGTAGGAAATAATTTTAGAGAATGTCTCTTTGTTTTAAGTTTTTGTATGTATGTTATCATTTCTTTGAGAGACAAATAATCCTAATTGTAAGTGCCCAATGGAAATTTTTTTCCACCAGAATTATACTTACTCATTCTATACTACCCCCAAGGGAAAAATGTACCATAACTATATTGTATTAACGCATTCTGTACTTTTAAGTAGAATTGTTTTAAAAGTTATGTATTGTTTTTCCTGGGACAAATATAAAGGCTGGTTAAAAAAAAAAAGAACTTTAATAAGTAATTTTTTAATAGGTATACTTTATAAGACCAAAAATAAATGGTAAAATTAGAAAAAATGAGGTCGCAGAATAACAAGAAAGAGATAAACATTTTAAAATAAAGGGAAATTGCATTTACCTTTCATGAGATACCTTAAATGACACTTCCTCCCATTTTGAAAAAACACTCACCTTCTTTATATTCATTAAAAAAATTACATCAAATATTTTTTTTGTCACACTTACATCTATTCATATCATTTATTATATTTTAAAATGTATGGTTATTTTCTTAGTAATACAACCAAAGTGTGTATTTTAGTGTATTTTTAATAAATGACAAATAAAGTTGAAAGAGTGACACAAAACAAATGTTATGCACAATTTTTGTAGTGAAATATAAGAGAAATAAATGTTTTTTTAAAACTAGAGGGGTGTTAATATTATTTAAGGTAAACTTAGAGGAGGTAAATGTAATTTGATATAAAAATAATATATATTGCAAAAATCCATAATATAAATGGTTTTATGTAGCGATAATGTAAAATTTAAAATAAAATATAAGTTTTGGTGGTCCGTGTAGAATTAAATGGGAGGAACTTACGAAGTAGAGATGCAACAGACAGAGAAAGTAAAAGAGTGAGTGACATTTTAGAACTCAAGAAGACGGATCAAATGTCGAGTTGAAACAAAACGGTGATTCGGTGAGTGGAATCGGAACTACATCATCGAATTATCCTAACCTAATTCACCATGAATTCTTTCCTCGTAAGCACGCCCGCTTCTTCATTGCCACACATTTCCACAACAACTAAAACTTTCAATCTTCTCCGACAACAACCCACTTTCCGCAATTTTCTCTCCATCCCCTCTAAATTCATCACACCCAAATTCATTTCATCTTCCAATGGATCGAATAACCTTTCAGATGAATCTTTTCTTCAAAATGACACCTTTCAAACTGAACTTACAAACCCTCAACTTCCTTCCTTCAATTCTCCTCTCCCCAACTTTACCTTCAGTGACCAAGCTTTCTTTCTCCTTGCGTTCATTGCCTGCACGGTATGATCCTTCACACTCGTCTTTTGGGTTTATGAACAGAGTGGTCACTGAATTATTAGTAGTTTACTTCACTACCTAGTTCTGGTTAAACTTGTAGATTTTTTTAAATTATGAACCCTGCATAAAAAACAACTTTGAATGGAATATGAATTTGCATAGTAGACCATATGTGCTTAAATTAGTTTAAAGTGCGTTTGGTGAAACTTATATATATGGGCTTATCTTTTATGACATAATAATAGTACTTGACCAAGTGTTTGTGCCATGTTTAGAAGATGCTTTCAGCTTATTTTATGAAAACATCTTACAATTTATAAGGAAAATTTCACCTCGGTTTAGGTAGGTTTGAATTGACTTATTTGAGTTTATTTGTCGATATAAACACTTGTAAGACTGTTTGAGATAATTTAAGAAACAACTTGTGACATGTTCATAAGTTGTTTTCAGCCTATAGAAATAGGTTTTACATAAGCATTTTTATAATAACCGCTTATGTTATAAGCGTTTTATTAAGCTATTTATTCAAACAATTTGATTATACAATCACTAAACTAACATATTTGAGCTTTACCCAAACACACCCTAAATCTCTTAATGTTTTTTGTGTAGTGTATTGGTTATCTTTATTGTAAATCTTCTTAAATAAGAAATCACTAATGTAAATGCCACATTTAACTAACTACTAAAAAGTCATGTTCCAGTGCATATCTTTTTAGCGAGTCATTATCTTTTATCATAGTTCCTTGAATTTCTCCTTTCCATTTTGATGAATTTCGTTTGTAGCTCATAAAAGATATTTTGATTATCATTTCTGTAGACTTCAGCGGCGTTTGCTGGCCTTGTTTGTGCTGCTGTTCCCACCCTATTTGTAAGTTTTCTATCACAATGCTTACATTAAGATGTGCACATATAATTTATACGTCAGATATGACTCGAGTAGGTTGCATTTGTTTCCTTTTGATTCTTTAAAGCTTAATGGCATTGGAATTTCAGGGTTTATAATTTGAATTAAGATCCTACTTGTCTTTTTCTGAGTTTCACTTCCTCTTTCATCATTTGTAATATTTGCACCAATCGTTTAACTGGAACCAGTCTATATATCCTGCAAACAAACCGCCAAAAGTTGAATACGCATTTTGAGAGAGAGGAATGCGAGGATTTGTCTTCAACCTATTTAGTACAGCTGTTGAAACAAAGGATTTGTTTGTAGAAAGAATATAGGTTCAGACTGCTCTGTCATTTTCAATTTTGATGATCTATACATCCCCTTTTTGAGACATATATCGTAATTGATAAATCTTTCAGCTTGATAAACCACAGATGTTCTAAATACGGTGTAAATTGATCTTCCTTTTTCTTATAATTTTTGTGTGTAAGATTCATTTTGCATTATGTTTTCAGGTCTTAACATACCTTATGTCATCCTCGTATTTATCTTATTAGGATAATTGTTGAGCTGAAACAGACTCTAAATATTCATATTTATTTACTTTTTCATATCTTCCTTAGGCAATGAGAAATGCTGCAACGTCGCTTTCAAAGCTAGCTGATACAGCTCGTGAGGAACTCCCGAGCACCATGGCTGCTATTAGGCTTTCGGGGATGGAAATAAGTGATCTGACGCTAGAATTAAGTGACCTAAGGTGACAATGAATACCTGGCTTTGAATCCATTGTTGCTGTATTTGATTCCCTGTTACATCTTTCTAAATGATGGTTATTTTAAGATTGTTAACTGTACATAGTTGTTCTGTTTTCTGTTCCCTATTGGTACTGCTGCATTATACTGTCATAAGAAACCATACTCAACCCATTTTTACCAAAGATCAATAAAACAGAAGTGGAGGAGGCATAATGCTTGCATGTGTATCAAAACGGTTTCTCTCTTATAAAACAAGGATGTTTTTTTAAATTTAAAAAAGAAGCTTCAAAGTGAACTTCTAAAATTTAATCATTTGGGTAATGTTAATACAAAACAGATCCCTTTTTCATCAGGATCTAAGATCATTTATTGTTTGACAAATAGTCAGGAAATAACTGATGGAATCAGCAAGTCAGCTCAAGCTTTGCAAGCAGCAGAAACTGGAATTCGACAGATTGGTTCAGTGGCACATCAACGCACGATATGTATGTATAATATGTTTTCTGAGATCCCTTTATTGTATCTCTTGTATTTTTCTTCTTTTAATCTTATTCTTCATTTTTATGATTGCTTTTCAACTACAACATTTAGCAGCTCTGTGACTTACATATAAACAAATAAAAAATGGCCAGGGAAAGCCTTGGAATTAGTTGATTTCTTCCTTTGGTGGGTTGGGGCGTTCTGTTTTCATTTTTCGAAGAATGCTTTCTGTTAGAACTCAATTGCTATCAATTAAATAATACTGATATGTCTAATCCAAATTGGTTTTTTTGAAGAATGTCTAATCCAAATTGTTGATCAGTGATTGCAAATGTCTTATTTATATCCTGTTTCTGCCAGGAAGATTTTAACAAACTCTCTCATAATATGCGTAATTCAGATTATATTTTACTTTTCAGTGTAGTCTATTTATTTGTAGACTGATATTTTGATGAAAATGTATACTGTTCAAACATCAACCTAAATCCCTCATTAATAGATTGTTTTCTTATTTTGCTCATTAATATACAGAGCATCGAATGCCATTTCATTTAATGGTAAAATATTGAACTACTTAGTAGCCATCTTTCTTTTTAAACAAGAAAAAGTTATCTAGTATTGGAGTCTCCATTGATTATTGATTTGGGGTTCAAAGCAGTCATAATATGATGCAGTCACTACAGTCATGAGACCGGACTTGTTGGATAAATATCAAACGACCTATATTTCAACTTCGGAAAATGAGATTTTAAGCACATTCTCAGAATGTGAGCCATTCAATCTTCATCCAACGGTAATGACCTCATTACTGAAGTGACTGCATCAATCCAAATCCCAGATACACGGAGTGACTGTCCTAACAATTGTCTTTCTTCTATTGTTTGTTCTGTTACAGCCATGATTGAAGAGAGAGCAAATTTACCCGAAATATCTCTGCAACCTGTTGTTGCTGGAGCTGCAAGAAAGACTTCCAGAGCAGTTGGCCGAGCCACAAAGAGCTTGATGAACATGATTTCAGGAAGAGAAAGACCAACAGAAAATGATGACGACATAGCCTACATGTGAGAAATTTGATGAGCTTAATTAAGTTGGTTCAGATGTGTGCATATTTATTTTGCTTATTGTCCTAATATAGTAGTGTGGGAAGGTACTTAAAATTCATGTCAAAATTTGAATATCTTCAGTCACAATGTAAGGGGATGAGCTTGTTACTACTATGAGTATTGCTACACAAAAGTGCAGTTGGCTCTTGAGTCACAAGTCTTTTTATGAGTCTTGTGACATAGTAATACAGAGGTGTCAATTTATCTGAAGCATCTGCTATGAAGCTTGATCCCCAAGACGTAGAAATTCTGTCATGTATTACAGTTAAAGATATATATTATTTATCTAGTCAAAAACAAAAATATAGTATGTTCTTTATGTTAGAAATACTTTTAAAATTTCTTCAGTCCTAGTAGTCTCTTTTTGCATCTAAATTTAGACTATCTCGTGTCATTTTTTATCTTCCAATTATATTTTAGAAGTCACTAATTTTTTACTAATGATCATATTTTTAATTGAATTTTATCTTCCAGTAAACTATTCTTCCGATAAAATGTTATAATTGTGGTTATCCGTGGTAAGATTTAAATCAGTTTTAAGACAACACAAAATTAGACAGAAATACATTATTAGTACTTTAAGTATAGTTGAGTTTTCGTTTAGGTTTTTAAGTTTTTTTTTCTCTTTGAGTTGGTCATTTAAGTTAAACTTAGTTTGTACCATTAGCGTTTAAGTTATATTGAATAATACTAACAATTTTTTAAGTTTGATTTTTCTTTTTCTACAGAATTATTTTTATGAAATGTTAAGATTTAATTAAAACATTGTAATAAGTTGACTCTCCAAACTACTTTTTAAGTGAAAGGAATTAAGGACATTGATTAGGTGTATAGATATTTGTTACCATGTTTTTAAGGTTATCAATGTATCTAAATGGTTGCAGTAAAAATCAAGAAATGAAGACTATTTATAAAATTTGATAATTTTTTTTGAAAGATAACTATGAAAGACATATTGGTGTAACATTTAGTAGAGTTTTTAATGATTAGAAGTTTCAATTGCGTCGATCATGGTTGAAAATGAGATAAAAAAAATTAACCGTGCAAACATATTTTAAAGGATGAAATTGAGAGAAAAAAAAACTTGTAAATACATTAGATTAAATTTAAAAGATTATAGATGTATTTTTACCAAAAAATTATTGAATTGAAATATTAAATTAATATATAATTTACTTTGATTTGGATTGCTTTATTAAAACAACAAATCCAATCTATTTAACCTATAAAAAGTCCATTATGATTTATTAAAGTAATATGCCCTTTCGCCCTCAAAATTTTAAGGGTTTTATCAGATAAAATTAAAGATATTATTTGTATATTTTGAATAAATATTGGAATGAGTAAATAATTATCTTTTTATTAAATAAAATTTAGATCAGTTGAATTCTAGAACTCATTAGGATCATGGTATGTCTCAAGATTCAAAACAACAGTAATTACAAATAATTCACTAATATTCTTGATTGCGAAAATTGAATCTAAACTTTATGAATATGAATCAACTTCTTATTAAGTGAATCGATTAACGATCACATTTATTAAATGTTAAATTTAAATTAATTTATACCATTTTCATATTTATATTGTGTAATATAATATATTATAAACTAAATAATATATATATATATATATATATATATATATATATATATA
>NC_021165.2:20320016-20331116 GCF_000331145.2 Cicer arietinum
ATATATATATATATATATATATATATATATATATATATATATAACATTTTTGTAAGCAAACGTATATGAAATTAAAAAATAAATATGACCAAACAACAAGTATCAATTATGTTAAAAATATATAAAATAGTAAAAAAAAAATATTATGCCTAACTTCTATTCAGGGGTTAGAAAGAATAGGAGTAGCCTATATATTATAGATGACTATTACTAAAACATATTTTATATTTAGTTTAAATGGAGTTTTATTCTTTCTATTTTAATTTATTTATAATTTTGGCATTTTATTTTTAATTTCGTAATCTTAATCTTTTTATTCGTTAATTTTAATTTCTCAATTTTATTTGATTGAATTTTTTTTTACTTATATATTTTGTATTAATATAAATTTAGTTGCTTTAATATAGACTATAAGTTATTATTATTTTTGGAAAGAAACTTGAAAATGAGTTAATAATAATAATATGAAATGCAGTATTGTTGAGAAGTGGGATAGCGAAAAGAGGGATGGAGAAGAGTTCGGATTCGAGGGAGAGAAAGAGAGAGGAGGCGTTATCAAACTCAAACTCAAACTCAAATTGGAATTGGAAGGTATGCAAGAGATGCAAGCAAACGTATAATCCTGCTTCTAATTCTTCTACATCTTGCCGTTTCCACCCTTCCTTCTTTGTATGTCGCCGTCACGACGATCAAAAGAGGTCACCTACTTCTATTCTTTCTAATCCCTAAATACTATTTCTCTATTCATTTTACCTTCTATTGAATTTTGGCTTTCAATTATCGATTTTTATTTTCATTGATTATATGAAGGTACTATGAATTGGGGCCGAATGACCCGCCATATGCTGCCAAGTTCTATGACTGCTGTGGGGCTGAGGACCCTCAAACATCTGGCTGCACTACCAATTTTCACATCTCTTACGATGACCACTGATGTAATTACTCACTCCCATTATTAGTATTAGCTACCTTCACTTTCATCATTTTACATGCTTTACAAACTCAATGTTTTTTTCATTTCTCTTCTGGTGTTGGATTACTACCTCATATCATGTGATGCCATTCAGATTGGTCTACCGTTTTAGTTTTTTTCATAACTATATACTACTTGCTGTAATGTTAATATTTTAGGTTTTTAATGATTAGTCCCAAAATATACAGAATTACTAGTATTTCTCTGCTTGCGAAAAATAATTGAGATTTATTTAGTATATATAAGTATTGATTGTTGATTGAATTTTTGGCCAAATGATTAAGGAATCGAAGCATCTTTAGTGGCAAAAGGTTCTTATTTGAAGGATAAATTTACTACTTTAAGATCCAGAGTTTTCATTCAAATTTAAACGAAACACAATTTCTCTTTGTCTTTGTTTTGCCATTACAATAAACAAAAATCAATGACACTGTCTTTCAAAATTTTACACGATCAAATTAATAAAAAATTGGTAAAAAAAAACAAAAAGAGTAATGTGTTTGTTTGCTTGTTGTGAGTGGCGTTGGCATGGGACTACTTGAAAAAAGTAACATCGAGGAGTATGACAAAAAATGGGTAAAGAATTGATGAGGAAGAAGCTGAAACAAACAATGCAACATGCTCCCCACCTCCGAATGATGTTACGTATGTGCTGTCTTTCAATCTGAATCTGGACAAGGCAGTTTTTGCCATTGTTGCCATCCCATGTGCATGCCAGTTGTCTCAAATTTCTAAGTTATCACTCGCACAACAAGACCACAAGTTTTGTGGTTATGTTAGTAATTTTATTTTATGTAGTGTTTACTCAGTGATAATAATTGCAATTGCGTTAGTGAGTTTATGGGGTCACTTTGGTGGCGCTAGTAGTAGTTGCTAAAGAATTGGTTGAGAGTTGAGACATGTCATGTGGGTGGTATGCAAATAATGACTACTAACCTAATGTCTATATTTATTTTAGCATCAGATCCACGAGCCAATCAGTAAATTCAAAATTCAATTAAAATATGTGTTTTTGTTGATAAAAATAATTAATTTTGAATGAATTGATTTTATAAAATTAATTATATCTAAAAATGAGTTGAATAGTTTATCAAAAAAAAAAATACAGGATAAAATTTTAAATTAAAATTAATTATATTTTTAAACATTTAAGTTTATCAAAATCAATTTTATATCCTTAATTAAAATCAATTTTATCTTATCTTATCCAAACATAAAATGAAACGGATATTGTTTAAATTAAGGTATAATTTATTATTTGTTTCATTCCAACTTTTCTCTTAATGTTCTTATGTGTGATACACGTTTTGCTATATTATGTCCCAAATAGTCATAATCAAATCAAATAATTCCTATATATATCCATACACATTCCACAGGATAAACAAAGGAAGGTTAATATATTGGTTGGTAGTCAGCTTTCTCACCATAACAAAGTTGATCCCTCGCCAACTTAAGTTCGGCTAAACTTACTAATTCTTGTTATTATTGTGCCCTTTGCGTAAAGAGCTTTTAGTTTTTGTCATTCAACTGTTAAAATAATGATAACTTATAGATCAGCTTCTCACCAAATAAAAATGTGACAAGGGAAAAAGGAATAAAACCCTAAACTTAAATGGCTATCCTGAAATGTCTCTCATATTTTTTTAACACTTTCTCTGTGTATAAATATAAGGTAAATCTACTAAGACAATTACTTAATTAAAAAATTTCATATTATATTATTTTTAAAATTAAAATTAATAAATTTTTATTCAAAATTCACATTGTTTTAATAAATATTAAATTGATTGATTTTATTATCAATTAAAAAAAAATTATTATATGAAATTGATAATATTAATTTAATAAATGATTTTATATTCTAAAATATAATAAAAGTTAATTTTTAAACAAAAATTTAACAATTTTACTATGGTATATATATTATTTTAAAATTGACTCTGACCACAAGATTTGTTGAGCCCAAGTATAATAGTGTTACATTCATTACCTCTAATAATTTTAAGAGTAAAATTGTTGATTAAGTGATAGAAAATTATTGTATTAAATTATTAACTGATACATTTGTCCTTGGAGTAATTTTATTTTTATTAAAATATAATTGTAGTTAGTTTTTCAAAGAAGGTTTCGCTATATTAATTTGAGAAAAAGACTTGTTTTTTCATATCTAAAGTGTGCAGTTGATAAAAAGAAAAAAGAGAAATTTATAATATAAACAAATTAATAATCGACATTTAAAACCATAACATAACTAGTTATGCATGATATATAAATAATACCTATTATTATTATTATAAGGTGGACCAAACCATGACTTATGTTACACTAGGGCATTGTTTGGTAATGACAATAAGTTATCTTATAGTTTATTAAAATAGCTTATAAACTTGTTGGATTAAAAGAAATTTGTTTGGTAAAAAAAACTCTTCTCATCAACTTATAGTTTATTTTGAGACACTATTTTAAGCAGTGTTTGAGCATATAGCTTTTTACATTTTCTTCCATTTATAAACCTATTATTATTATTATTATTATTATTATTATTATTATTATTATTATTATTATTATTATTATTATTATTATTTATATAGATCGATATTATTCGCTTCAAGTAAGAGAATTTTAATTTTCTAATAACTTATTAATAATATTTCAAATGTAAATAATGTTTGACGAGTCAAAATATATATATATTTTTTATCTTAGATGGAAGGACCATCTCTCTACTATAATTAGTTTAATGATAAAATAATAATTCAATTGTAAAAAATAATTATAAAACAGTTTAAATAGGGCTATATTGGAACGATAACCATAAAAAAAATGAAAGAGATATATTTTGTTCAGTTGGAGGAAGAAAGTACAATATATAGCTGGAATCGGAACGTTGACACAAGTCACATCATACCACATACGGCGTTGTCTTTGCAGTTAAATATCCCTACGTAGCTACATAGCATACTAGGTACTAGCCTTGCCTTGAAAATTAAGGTGTTCATACTTACTGCAAATGGAACATTGCTATCAGGGACAGAATATGAATTTTGCGTTGCGAGTTCAAAATTTATATTATTCTCTTTTTGTTAAAGTAATCTACATAAATTTATAGTATTCTCTTTTCAAATTCGAATCTCAACTTTTGTGTAACAAATGTCATGGCAGCTACTAAGTGATATTAGATAAATTTGATGCATTATATATATATATATATATATAATTCTTTTATATCCTTTTTTATATTTTAGTAATATAAAGTGATTTTTATTTTTAATGTCAATAAAAATATATATATTTTTAAGTTTTTAATCAAATAACAAATATTAATATTGTTAGATTAAATATTTTATTTTAAATTCGACATTGAAATCTTATAATTGTGAATTAGTTTATAATTATATTTACATCTCTATTATATAAAAAATAATACCTCTTTAGTTTCATAATTACAATTCATATAGTAGATATATAAACATATAATATGCAAATATGTGAGTTCAAACTCAAAATATTATTAACATTTAATTTGTGAATTCTTCGCCAAACTCTTTAGAATTATATATACATATAACTAAACAACACTTAATCATTTATCTTTTATGCAGTTTTACGTCTAATTTTTTATAATAGCCGTTGAATAATAATTTAACATTCAAAATCTAATTATCAAATGCATAAAAATCTTTTATAAATTTAAATAAACTATACAAAATAGCAACTCAATATCCACTTATATAAAATAATGATTAAACTATTAAAATTATCAATCAATCACTTAATAAAACAATCGATCTTAAAAATGATATAAATTAAACTTTTACAATTTTTTCTTATATTATTTAAACAATGGTTTGGTATGTTTTTAATAAAAAAGTTGTGGTTTATCATACCGATAAGTAGTCTCTTTATTTTAAAATATAAATATAGTTAATTTAATAAAATTAATATATCTAATTTAAATTTTAATTCAAATAATTTATATAAAATGATTGAGATAACAAATTCATTGAATTAATTTTAAATAATCTAAACTATTGATTTAGTGCATGTTTAATTTAAATTTAAAAAAAATTAAAATCAATTTTAGAGTTATAAAATTATGTTTATATAATATCACATAATTGATTTTGTTTTTGAAAATAATTTTAATTTAAAATTAAAATTTAATATTAAACTCACTTTTCTAGATATATTCAACCGTAAATTATTTATATTTTATAAAATTAATTTTATGGATGAAAAAACGAAACACACCCTTGAAAATGCAATTTTGTAGTTTGATGATTGGCATGCGGCCATGACTAAAATAGTAGTCACATGTGTTTGTATAGCTTTACCACCGAAATAGTTACCCATGCCATTGACAAGATTGTTCGAGTATCCATATCAGGGTCACTTTTGTCCTTTCATTAATTGATACACATGAGTGAGAGAGAGAGAAGAGAAGAAAGAAAACGGTTAACAGATAGAGAGAGAGAGAGAGAGAATAGTGTGGCCTCTCTGGAGACACATGAAAACCAACTCAATTTTTTGGTTTCTGCTCTGTAAATTATATTCCCTCTTTCCAATTATTTTCAATTCAATTCACCAAATCTAAATTCAGTAACTTACTCTCATCCTCAATTTTGTTATGTTTCTCCTTTCTTAACAATGTCACACAACTCTTAACCATTCCTAATTCACCAAACTTTTCACTTTTTTCTTCTTACCAAAACAATTTCCGCTTCCATGGCTTCTAAATCTAGTACTAGGTTAGTCAAGTTTCGCTTTTTAGTGTCTAATTATCACTATACTGTTAAGATCTGATTTGGGTTCTTCACTTACTTCTATTTATGCACCGTTTTGTTGTTTTTTGTTTGTTTGTATGTGTGATTTCTTACTGCTTGATTGGGTTTGATCTAGTAATTATGATATGCTATAGTAGGATTTCACCTAAATTTTCCATTTTTCATATTTATGTGTGTTTCTCTTACGTTCATCTGTTCAAATTTCCGTTTTTTCTTTTACTGTCTGCTTTCTATGTACAATTCAAAATTGGGTTTACATTTTTTGTTTATTAATCATGTTTGTTCTTATTATGTCTTGATTTGTATCATATTGTACAATACATTGTTGATTTGTATCACTATCTGCTGTTGTCCTGGTTCCAATTTTAACTTGTTTTTTAGAAAGGTTGGCTTGCCAAATGATTCTGGTTGCTTAATTTGAAATAAGAACTGATTTCTTGTGGTTTAGATCCATCTATCTGATTGGAATTTGGATACAACTATTGTGTTTTGTTTTCTTATGTTAGATTATATGTTTCTGATATTGACATTATGAATTTGATAGATCAAAGCTATCTGAAAATTCCAACAAAGCATCACAGGTAACACCAAGAGTTAGTAAAGTTAGCAAAGTTGTGTCCAAATCAGAATCTGAGTCGCCAACTCCATTGCAAAATTCACGTCTATCTGTGGATAGATCACCGCGATCTGTGAATTCTAAGCCCCCCGCTGTTGAGCGAAAACCGGCAAAAGCTACCTCCACCCCGCCTGATGTAAGTTATAGAGTGTATTTAGTGTTGTCTCTTTCTTTGAGATTCAGTCTTGTTTGTCTTTATTGCCAGATGGCTGCACTTGAACTGTTCTTCTTCATTTCAATTGCCATTTTTGGGATGAAGCATTTGAACATCCTAGCATCTCAAGTATACTGACAAGAAGGGTGTTAAGGAAACATCTGAGATGTGTACGGATATGTTACTCAGTTGGTCAATGCTTATTTATTTGACAATTATAATTAGGACTTAATTTTTTTAGATAATGCATGAATTCTTGCCCTTCATTCTGTGATATCTAATATTTGGTTGGAAACTGATGATGTTTCTGCCATTAATTTATTCTTCATAGTTGATACAGAAGAATGTTTTATTGTCATATTTTCCTTTAAAGGATATCTGCATTTGATTTGTGCTTATTATATATTCCTTGGGAGTTTCAGAAACAATCCCCAAAAGCTGCAAAGGGTTCAGAATTGCAGAACCAGTTGAATGCAGCTCAAGAAGATCTAAAGAAAGCAAAGGAACAGATTCTTCAGGCTGATAAGGAGAAGTTAAAAGCTATTGATGAGTTGAAAGAAGCACAGAGAGTGGCTGAGGAAGCAAATGAGAAACTCAGGGAAGCATTGGTGGCTCAAAAGCTGGCTAAGGAGGAATCTGAGATTGAAAAGTTCCGAGCTGTTGAATTGGAACAGGCTGGAATTGAAACTGTGAAGAAGAAGGAAGAAGAATGGCAGAAAGAGCTTGAAAATGTGAGGAACCAGCATGCCTTGGACATAGCTTCTATTTCCTCCGCCACGGAGGAGCTTCAGCGAGTTAAACAAGAACTCGACATGGCTTGTGATGCCAAGAACCAGGCATTGAATCATGCAGATGATGCAACTAAAGTTGCCGAGGTTCATGCCGAGAAAGCAGAAGTTTATGCAGCTGAATTGACGCAGTTGAAGGCCTTGCTAGATTCAAAGCTAGAAACTGAAGCTAGTGACAGTAAGCTTATATTGAAGTTGAAAACAGAGATAGAAGCTCTCAAGCAAGAACGTGACAAGGGAAAGGGTTATGATGAGAAGTTGACAGAGAAAGAAACTCATATTGAACAGCTTAATGTAGAACTTGAAACCTCAAGGATGGCAGAATCCTACGCGCATAGTCTTCTACAGGAGTGGAAGAAGAAGGCTGAGGAACTAGAAATAAGGGTTGAAGAACTAAACAAGTTAGAGAGATCTGCGTCAGAATCTTTGGAATCTGTAATGAAACAGCTAGAAGGAAGCAATGATCTGTTGCATGATGCAGAGTCTGTAATTGCTACTCTTAAAGAGAAGGTCGGATTGTTAGAAATGACAATCGGGAGACAAAAAGCCGATCTCGAGGATTCAGAACGTCGCTTTCTTATGGCTAAGGAAGAAAGTCTTGAAAAGTCAAAGAAGGCTGAGTCTCTCAAATCCGAACTCGAGACAGTTAAGGAAGAGAAATATCTGGCTTTGCACAATGAACAGCTTGCAGCCTCCAGTGTGCAGACCCTATTAGAAGAGAAAAACAAACTTATCAATGAATTGGAGAATTCTAAGGAAGAAGAAGAAAAGAGCAAAAAGGCTATGGAAAGCTTGGCTTCTGCATTACATGAAGTATCTGCAGAATCAAGAGAAGCTAGAGAAAACCTACTACTCAACCAAGCTGAAAGGCAAAGCTATGAGACTCAGATTGAAGATTTAAAGTTAGTCCTAAAAGGTACTAATGAAAAATATGAGTCCATGCTTGATGAAGCACGACATGAAATTGATGTTCTTATATTCAGTATAGAAAATTCCAAGAATCTCTATGAGAACTCCAAGGCTGAGTGGGAGCAGAGAGAGCTTCATCTAGTTAACTGCTTGAAGAAAACCGAAGAAGAGACCGCGGCCATGGAAAAAGAAATAAGTAGATTGGTTTATTTGCTTAAAGAAACCGAGGAAGAAGCTAATGCCAACAGGGAGGAAGAAGCTCAGTTGAAGGAGAATCTGAAGGAAGTTGAGGCCGAGACGATCCACCTGCAGGAAGCTCTTAAGGAAGTAACGGCCCAGAACATGAAATTGAAGGAGAGTTTATTGGATAAAGAAAATGAAATGCAGAATGTTTTTCAAGAAAATGACGAACTCCAAGCTAGAGAAGCCGAATCTATTAAGAAGGTGGAGGAGTTGTCTAAGTTGCTGGAAGAAGCTACGACGAGAAACCACACTGAACAGGAAAATGGCGATCTTTCAGACAGTGAGAAGGACTATGATTTGCTTCCTAAAGTAGTTGAATTTTCTGAAGAGAATGGTCATGGATTTGAAGGAGAGGAAGCTCCAAAGGTGGAGTTTTTCATGAATCAGGAGGTACTCAAACATAGCTTACAAGAAGAGAGTATCATCGCAATTGACAAAGCCGAGAAAATTGAATCTCCGAAACCTGTGGATGTGAATGGAAAACCAAAGGAAGAAGATGAGAGCAAAGAAAAGGATGATCCAGAACAAGTAGAATTCAAAATGTGGGAGAGCTGCAAGATAGAGAAAAAGGAGTTTTCGCCAGAGCGAGAACCGGAACCTGAATCATTTGAAGAGGAAATTGAGTCAAAGATAGAAGATGGTGGTGGAGAAAGCTTTGATAAGGTAAATGGAACCTCTGTAGTAGAGAACATTGATAATGGTGGAAGCTCACCAATAAAAGAACAACAACAACAACAATTGAAAAAGAAGAAGAAAGCTTTGCTTGGAAAATTTGGAAGCCTGTTGAAGAAAAAGAGTGGTAGCAACCAAAAATAGAAACAACATTTCAAGTTTGTTTGTGTGCATATTGATTGAACAACATTCATTTGTTTGCACTTGTTTGCTTTATTATGATTTTTGCTTCTATATAGAAAATATAGGATTTTTTTTTCTTCTTATGAAATGATGACAAGGCTTGTAATATTGTTTAGGATTTTTTCGCATGGGTTGTGGTTCTTCATATCATGTTGGTAGCTAAGTGTATGTGATCATGATGCAAATCCAACTATTTTTTCCACCCTTTAATTGTATTTTTTATGTCATCCCAATTCAAATGAAGGAGAAGCTCTAGTAGAAGATATACATGGAAGTTCAATGTTCTCTACCGAAAAACATGAAAAAGATCTAGCATGTCAGAGATCTTTAGCAACTCCTATCTACACCTCTAAAATATCGAAGCCCTCTCAATTAAATGGTTAAAAGATTCAAAAATATATCATCTGTGTTATACTTAACAATGCTATTTCACAATGGATTCAACTTATTAAGAGGAATGCCAATAAAGTAATAATACAACTTCTTTTGTACATTTTTAATTTGATTTTGATCTTAATAATAAATCAATAATTGTAACTTTTTTTGATAATATTTATCAACTATATGTATTTACTATATAGAAATGTTATTTTTTATTGAAATATAAAAATGGTATTTGCTAACATTTTAATATGTTGATATTTATGTAAATATTTTAAAATTATTACTACAATGTGACATGTAATGGCGAATTTTAAATTAATTTTGACTTAAAAAAATATATTAACAAAAACATCTATCTATTATCTATTATCTATTATCTATTATAATAATTAAAACATAACCCTCCAAAGTTCTTCCTCTATACCACATCCTCCAATATTTGCCAACTCACCAAAATTTTGACGTGGCACATTCCAAATTCATCTTCTATTCTATTATGTTTTGTTTCTTGAATATATAATACAAACCTTTTCATTTGTCAAGTACAATTATTTCATACATTATATAATTTCAGTTTTAATTTATCACTAATGACCCATCAATACATTTAAAAAGCTATAATTACTCATCAAAACTTTCATTTCAATAACCCATAAAAAAATACAAACTATCCAATATCTTCAAAGTTCGACTACATACACCCATTCTATTTTTCAACCACTCTCTTGTAAATTCTAAGTTCAAACAATGATAACGACATTATGAAATGCAACCAATGTATTGTGTGACACACTATTAATTCATGGATACTTCAATAATATTATTTTTATATTGTCAATTATTGTTCAAGATCATATATCAATATTAATTGCATATGAAATGGTTTTTTTTTTTCTAAGTTGAATGTGTATCCCATAACATTTTTTCTTTTTATAATTAAAAAACACAAATCATAATTGAAACAAAAAAAAAAAAAGAATAATATTAAATATTTGAAAATAAAGTACTTCTAACTATTTCATTATTCACTTGAAACTTTCTATGTCTTAAACATTCATAGACTTTTATTGTCTATAATTTTTTTCAACCACTCTTGAAGTTTCTTGACTGTATTAAATTATTATTTTAAAAATCCAAAGCAGACACAAATGAATTTTTTCAATATTTTAGATTTAACAAACTATTACCCACGAATGAATGTTATAATATATCACAATGCACACAATATTATTAGAAGAACCACTTCAATGAAATCAAAAAAGTTTGAATAAACCAATTCCACATTTAAATATATTTTGCAAGAATTGTATTAGTCAACAATGTTTTACTTTTTCTTTTGTACTAAAGCAAATCTAGCTTATATATAATTATTCAAAAATATATTTACCTTT
>NC_021165.2:20331319-20340592 GCF_000331145.2 Cicer arietinum
CATTCACAAACTTTTCTTGCCTATAATTTTTTTCAACTACTCTTGAAGTTTATTGACTGTGTCAAATAATTATTTTAAAATTCCAAAGCACACACGAATGAATTGTTTTAATATTTTGGATTTAACAAACTATCACTCACGAATGAATGTTATAGTATATCACAAAGCACACAATATTATTAGAAGAACCACTTCAATGAAACAAAAAAAGTTTGAATAAACCAATTCCACATTTAAATATATTTTGCAAGAATTGTTTTAGTCAACAATGTTTTACTTCTTCTTTTGTACTAAAGCAAACCTAGCTTATATATAATTATTTAAAAATATATTTACCTTTAAGTACATAAACACTTGAGTATATTCTACTATAAAATAAAATTAACATTACTTTTAAATTACATATTATTGTTATTTTATACTTAGTAATATATTAAATTTTACCGCGCAACGTGCGAGTTATTCTCTAGTTTTAACTTTAAAGGGAGTTATAAAATTATTTGGTAGTTTGACGGAGTTAAAGTATTATATTCAATTAATCTCTAATAAAGTTAAAAACTAATTACTGATTTTTACTATCTTTAAAACAAAAAACAAAAGCATGTTAAAGAATAGTTTGATAAATATGCATCGACAATTTATTTATTTTTTCTTTGTCATTTAATATAATTAGATCACGTGTACAATTACATTTATTAACATTTCTTGAGCTAAACTTTTTTCTTTAAAAATCATGAAGCAACACATAATTCCAGACTTTCTCCATTTTGAAACTAATTGTCTGGTGTCTAGCGTCTAGCTACCCTGTATTCATACATGATACATGTCCATTAATTCAATTGTAGAAAACGTGTATGTGTATATCCTCCTCCATATGCATTTTAGTGGATCATATTAATTAAGGTTTCCTCTAATATGATATTTTTTTACTCGGTGATCGTGAATATTGAAGGTCCCTTATTGTCGTTTCTCGTTATTATGAGTGGTCGATTTTTGCTGCTTCAGAAAGAAAAAAAAAAAAAAGTGGTTGATGCGTGGATATTTGGATTATATTTTAAGAAAATTATTATGTCTCTATAGGGTAGCTCTATTTTTATTAGTTCCTCCTTGTATTTGGGTAAGAATTACCTATCGTATTCCTTTTTATATATTATTTTTATTTGATTTTTTATTTATAAATTCACATTTTTTTTATTTTTATTTTTGTGTCTTTTTTATATATTTAAATTTGTACCATGTTATTATTAAATTTGTTCCTCTCTTTGTACCAATATATATTTAAATTTATTTATTACTATTATTAAAAAAAATGTGTACCATGTTATTGTATCAATAATAATAATCAGAATAGATAATGGAATTGTGAGAAATATTTTAAAATTTTAAATTTAGTGTATTACATTTAATTAGATGTTAAATACATGTTGACAAATGTAGTAACTAAGCCTAGTGGTCGTGTCATCTGGTTTTGGACAAAGAGAGCGAACAAATTTTGTATGATTATATCATTATACAGAAGAAATATTTTTTGATAATAATAAAAAAATTAATTATAGTTTCATTGGTGTTTAAAACAATTGTGTCTTTCGTATCTATACATATACACTATATTTGTTCTTATATTTGCTACAAATTGAGACTAAAGATCAAACCTATACATAAAAATGCGGTGATATTTAATCACTTATAACCAACATATTGATTATGTAAATTTCACTCTATAAACAGAAAACAATGCAAAATTTATATATAATTCTTTTTAAGTCAAAATTCTTTCAAAGTATATTTCTAATGCTATGATTTTTTTTTTTAATAAATAGAGTCATTCACAAAAAGAAATGTGAAATTCACTGTTCTTTAACTCAAAATTTTGTCAGATATATTTATTTGTTATTTATGTTAGTAGTAAATTGACTGTAATAGTCATTTTGGGATATATGTATGAATATCATGTCACATATATTGAAATTAATAATTTTTTATTTATTTTATCAATACAATTTTAATTTTACTTTTCTCTCTTTTATATTTAACATTAATATTTTGTATATTCTATTATCATATCATAAAGATAATTATTATTCCAATGTATTCTTTGTTTCTTGTTCAATAAATTCAGTGGTTTTTCTAAATTATTGGAAGCATCAAATTTACGTTGATTTTCTTGTTGTTGATTCGTTCTTTTATATGAATGGTGCATGAAAGAGAAAGAGAGATTAATCAATCATTAGAGAAAGAGCTCACAAGGGCGTATATGGTCTTTTTGGCTTTGCTTATACCTCAAAATCTTGAGCCATATTTGCATCTTCTTGAACCAGAAATGCAACCTGAAAAAAATTAAAATGGCAAGTAGCCTTGTTATGCTAGAAAAGGTAAAAAGATTCAGCAATGTGTTTTCTCCTCCAACTTGTGCTACTTCCGAAAGGCAATGAAAAAGTCATGACTGCAATGCCAAATGCTCTTGCAGCAAAGAAAGAAGAGGAGGCCGATGAGTTCTATTTTCAAGATTATTACAAACTTTTGAAGACTTGAAGATCCCTAGAAGCAAGAGAGTTCTTCAAGAATAAAAAAACTAAATTTCAATGGTTTAATCTATTAAGCATTTCTTTAAAAAAATCTATGATTGAATTCTCTTTTAGAAGTTTCAGCTAATCTATAAGAGTCCGTACATGAAATTTCGTTCAATAAAAACGTAAGAGAAAATTTTACATTGAGGTGTAGACTCAATTCAATGCCTATTACAAAAAAAAGAAAGATGTAAGATTACATTAGAATCTTTCTTGTTCTTATTTCAAGTAAAAAATATAAATCTTCTAAAAATATTTTAGCTGATATATTTATTGTTTTCAAAAAAATATTTTTGCCGATATTCCGCCGATCCAAAAATCTTAGTTGATGTATTTTCGACATTCAAAATCTTTCAACTGATGTATTTTTTGCATTTCAAAAATACTCTTTTAGTCCTTATATTTTCTTTTGTTTTGGATTGTAAAGTTCAACCCAAGTTGGAAATGTTAAACCGCGTTTCTTGACTGTTAGTGTTGTTTATGGTATATGCAAATTAGTTAGATTTGTTGCAAGTTGATTGTAATAGTCACTTTGAGATTTATATATAAATTGTATCTCACACTTATTATAATAAATAATTTTCTTCATTCTATCAATAAAATTTTATTTTTACTTTTCTCTTTTATACGCTTAATATTAATATTTCACATATTTTATTACTCTAGTATACAAGAGTAATTGAGAGAATTTTATTATGTAAAATATAATTGATGAATATGTTTGATATGAGTGTGCAAGTCATGTCAAGAATTCTAAAGTATCATGAAAAAGATTCGTCGATCATCGTGTTTGCATCCACTATTCATAGATTGTAAGGAGTGAATCGAACCTAAAGCTTTGTCTGGTACACACACTTTAAAATTTCTTTGTACAACATTCATCATCTTCACTTTCACCATCTTGTTGTTCAAGTTGTTTCGCCATCCCCAGACTCCAGATCTAACAATGAGATCTTTTTGCTATTTAATTAAAGACAAAAATACACTATGCTTCTTTAGATTTAATCTAATTCTCACTTAGCTCATTTACAATGTTTTTTCTCTTGATTTGATCATTTAAGTTACATTTAGTTTGCACCATTAACATTTAAGATATATTAAATTACACATACGATTCTTTTATGTTTAACAATTTTCTCGAATTATTATCATGAAACGATAAAATCTAATCGAAACATCAAAATGAATTGACTATTCAAACTACTTTGGAAGTAAATAATTAAAGTTATTGATATTGATTATGTGGGTAGACCTTTAATACCAATTTTTTAAGGTTATACATGTGTTTAAATGGTTGTAGAGACAATCAAAGAATTTAGACCATTTAGAATGTTTGATGAATGTTTTTCGAATGATTAGTATAAGAGACATGTTACTTTTGTAGCATTTGGGAATTTTTTTAATAATCAAATACTTACAATTGCATTAATCGTTGTTGAAAGTAAGAGTAATGACTAATAATACAAACATAATATAACTTAATGACCAAATTGAAGAAAATTTAAAAAATATAAATGATAATTGAGTTAAATTAATTTAAATGACTATATATATTTTTAATTAAATAATAATGGCATGTTAAGAAAAACTAAGTATAGCCATTGACAATTGATGCAGTTCATGACTCATGAGTAGATTATTGCTTCCAATGGATACATGGAAGAAGTTATATAATACACATGAATTCTTTTTTCTTGCTTGTTGGATGAAAATAAACATAGTCTTACCTAACTGATAACAAAAACTCGTCTTTTTACCAAATGGTAGATATCATATATAGAAGTATCAACACGTTATAAGAAAAGATCATACTAACTTAATTAATCTATTTACTAAATTATATATCATTTGATTTTCCTTCCTAAGTCTCTGTATCCGGAGAATTTTACCACACAAGTAAATTGAGGAACGTTTGTTTTAGAAGTTTGACTTGAGTTTGTCTCCCTTACATGGTTATAGAAACTTCTTTTTTTATTTTTTATTTTAAAACTATATATAGTGTCACTTTCACGGTTCTATAACTGGTGTTATCTCCACAACTAAACTTTGTCTTTAGTTAATGTTTCACTCATTTTTTCTTCCCATTTTTCAAATTTCAAAGTCTCCATTTTGTTTTCCTATATTGACTCTTGTCCTAAGGTGTTAATATTGGGAAACATAATAGCATATCCAACAATACAATTCATCACAGGAAATTTAAGTTTTGATTTTCGAACCAACTTACTTTTTTTTTCTTTTTCTCTCTCAACAATGCAACCATTAAAATTTATGACGAGTCTCACAAATTATCGAATACATTGTGTTACGGCCGATTTGCTTCAGCAATAATAAAATTCTTTAAAGACATAATTTTTAATCTGTTTGGAAAGGTAAAAAAGATGAGTTTATTATAAGACCTGTTTCTTAATTTTTTTTTATCAACTTATAGTTTATAACTTATAGCCATTTTTTATAAGTTAATTTAAGTAGTTTATAAGTTTATAATTTATTATTTGTCTTTCAATTTTATTTTTATTATTGTAATTAAAATTATTTTTTTACTTTTACGATTTAAAATAAATAATTTTAGTAAGTAATTTTTTATAAATAATTTATAGAATTTTAAATTTAAAGCAATTTTAATAAATAATATTTTAAAATAAATAATTTTAAATAATTTATTTATTATAATTTAAAATATATAAACTATCTAAATAAATTAAAAACATATTAGATTAGTAAATAATTTAAATTAAAAATAATTAATATTTTAATGTAAATAATTTATCTACTTTTATTTAAGATAAATAAAATAAATAAAATATATAAATAAAAAATAAATATATCAGATTGATAAATTTTAAATTGTTACTTTAAAATATTTTAAATATTAATTGATAAAATTTATTTTAATTAAAAATATCTTTTATGTCATTTTACATTTTTAAATTAATTGGATATTTAATTTATTAAACATTTCAATTACCTTAATAACTATTAACTATTAAGTTATCATCTAATTTTACCCGAGAAAATCTTAGTTACAACCTACAGGTGCCCAAAGAAAAGGTTATTTTTATTTTTATTTTAAATAACCTCTTTTTAAAAAATAAAAACACCAAAATACCCTATTTAAAAAAAATTTAGTAAACTCAAGTTTCAAATGGGCATTTATCAAAGGTTTTTTTTTTTTTTAAAAAATTATTTCAATTTTTATTGAAATAAAAAAAGTAATATATATATATATATATAATTAATATAATTCATAAAAATAGATAAATAGAAATTTTAAATTACAATAATTGACTAGAGCTGACTGTAAAATTTGGACAATGTTTTCGAGTATGGCCAGTTAATCGACATAATCCACATTTTCTTGGTACTTTTTCTTTAATGTCCATTTTAGTTCTAATACGAGTACTATTTGGACGATCTTTTTTAATTCTCTGCATTTGAGGATTGTGATACAATGTTTCACCTTCATATGTGGGCCAATATCATTCATTAGGTATAGGTGGAAACTCTTCTTTGTAGATGTTAAATGCATTAACAACCTTGTACACGTCAGGTAGAAGTACTAAATAGTTTTGACGAGCATAAGAACATGCAGCGATGACATGTGAACAAGGAACATGTATAGCCTGAAATTTTCCACAATCGCACCATTTTCTTTGAAGGTTGACTTCAAAATGACCAATTGGTCGCACCTCTCTTGGGTTTACTGTTTCATGCACCATGAAAAAATAATGATTTCAGTCGTATAGGTGGAAACTCTTCTTTGTAGATGTTAAATACATTAACAACCTTGTACACGTCAGATATAAGCACTAAATAGTTTTGACGAGCATAAGAACATGCAGCTATGGCATGTGAACAAGGAATATGTATAGCTTGAAATTTTCCACAATCACACCATTTTCTTTGAAGGTTGACTTCAAAATGACCAATTGGTCGCACCTCTCTTGGGTTTACTGTTTCATGCACCATGAAAGAATAATGATTTCAAGTCGAATTGCATGACTTGGTGAGTATTAGATTTACCAACTTCACATTTAATCTTGTCCATGCAATCGTCTGTGTATACTCGACCATAAGCTAATGATGTCTGATGTTGTTGTCCCCTTTCTGCATATAAAACTCTCAATCTATAGTATGTTGGTTGTACCAAAGCAGTGATTGGGAGATTGCGTGTACCTTTGAGCACTGCGTTGATGGACTCAGAAACGTTTGTTGTCATGTGTCCCCATCGTCGACCTTGAGAATAAGCCATAGTCCATTGTTCTGGGGGGATATTATCGATCCATATTAAAGCCTATGGATTTGCCATCTTGATTTCATTGCGATAATACTTGAATGATGGCTCATTTAATGCATATCCTGTTAGAAATGATGTAAAAATTATCAAATATGATAAAGTGATAAGTGAAAAATATACTAAGAAGAATTAGATCATTACCCATACAAACAAGTTTTCTTTGAAGTTCCTTGTTCTTGAACTCTTTCATAAAATTTTGTGCAATGTGTCGAATGCAGTACACATGTGTTGACGGAGGATCATGCCAACCATTATTTGTATTATTATAAGCACTCTTAATGGATTCGTGTCTATCTGAAATCAAACAAACGTCGACTTGAGGTGTTACATACCTTCTTAGATTTTTCAAAAAAAAAAAGCTCCAAGCACCCCCTATCACACCTTCCACAAGTGCATAAGCAATGAGAATTGTATTTTTGTTTCCATCTTGTGCAACAACAAGCAAAAGAGTCCCCTTGTACTTTCCGTACAACCAAGTTCCATCCACTGAGACAAATGGTTTACAAAATTTAAACCCAGATATGCACGGAGGGAAAACCCAAAATAGTCGTTTGAAATTTTTTGACCCCTGTAATAGAGTATTATCGGAATATGCAAGTGATACTTCCATTTCCACAATAGTTCTTGGAATAAATTTGTGCATAGCCAACAACCAATTTGGAAGGTCATTGTAAGACTTTTCTCAGTTCCTATAAATCGTTTCGATAGCTTTGTTCTTTGCCATCCATGCCTTTCTATAGGTGATTGTATAATTGTATCATTCTCGAATTTGTGCAATGATCACCTTCACTTTAATTGATGGATTAACTTTCAAAAGCGACTTTATGCTTTCGCATATGATGTTAGAGTCGAGCTTCATATGATCCTGTGACATAGGGGAATTTGCGCAATTGTGTGGCCCTTTCAAACGACCAATCACCAATTGCTTACTTTTTTGACTTAATGAAGCCCTGCATTTGAACAAGCATTGTGGATTCACACATTTAATTACATACCTGTATTGATCAGATTTCACTACACGGTAATTGAGGGAGTGTTTTATGTGATAATGCTTAATTGCAAGTTGACAATCTGGTTTGCTATTAAACTTCATTCCAATCTCAAGAGATGCATCTAATGGAGGTGGTTCATTAGATGACATATCAAATTCGGAGGATTGGTAAGCATAATCCAAATTTAGATTACGCATATGGAATGGTGGATTGTATGTTGGCTCTAGATCGTCACCATTGTCATTGTCACCTTCATTGTCCTCGTCCTCGTCTTCATCAAAGTATGTTTCTTCTTCACTTTCTTCACTTATTTCTTGTTGATCAAAATCGGCCATATCACCTAGTGGAATATATGGTTCATGTTGAGATGGTTCAGGTTCAGATGTTTGGCCTGATCAAAGTATGGTTCGGGTTGGTATGGGTCGGGCTGGTAATATTCATAATTTTGAAAAGAATAAGTGTTTTGTGTTTCAAAATGGTATTCAGGGTGAGGTGTGGTTGATGATGATGGTTGACCAATATCATATAATGGATTACCATCCTCAAATGTGACATATAACTCGATAGATCCGAGTTGCGGCCAATGTTTATGAACATCAAACATGAGTTCAACATCTTTGTCCTCTTCAACATTTAACAATTCATAATGAACTAGGCCTTGTCCAAATGAGATAGGGTGTCGAAAAATTAAATTAGACACCTTTTGATTTTCTAACCTCAACTTTGCTTCAATTTTTTTCTTCAAGTAGGTAAGGTTGCATCCAAAATTAACTCGAATAGCTTTTTTTTCGTCACTTTTGAAATATTTACCAATATCTTGTCTTTCACATATTTCACCATTGTAATAAATTAGAAAAACTATATTTTTCGGTGCCATTGATATGAAAATGAGATATTGAGATTGAGATGAAATGCAATGAAAATAATATATCATACTTATAGACAACCAATTGTGATACATGCAATGCTGTAAAATGCTTCCAACACTTGTCCAATCCCATTGTGATAATTCAACACTTCTGCATTGCCATTGTAATAACCCAGACGTGCATGCATGCACTAACTTACAAATCGCCTTTCCCAAAGGCGACTTCGTGAGCATGCTTTTGATAAGTCGCCATCCCAAATAACGAGCTCGTGACAAAGCCCTGAAGCAAGTCACCATTCACAAAGGCGACCTTGGAAAAGCTTTGAGAAATCGCCTTTCCAAATGGCGATTTAGAGGGGAATCAGAATATATTCATATTCTCACGTTGGGAACTTGCAAAAATGTGATCAACTTTCTAGCCTTCTAGCCTTCTCCGTCCAATCTAATCCTTGCCAGAAGTGTGTATTTTCAAAGTTCTTGTTGTGTGAAGCCATGCATAATATTTTATTGGTCATTCAAAGTATTGTCTTGTTTATAAATAGACCAATTCTA